>NC_050576.1:414651770-414706770 GCF_011100635.1 Trichosurus vulpecula | reverse complement strand
AAATAGATTTTGTTGTATAAATGAAATATAATAAAATCATTATTTAATGGTAAAGATAATAAAAAAATAACATCTATTGTTAATTTGCAGGTTCTTGTTTGAGGGAACAAAATCTGCTCTGAATAGCAGAACACATTTCACTGATATTACATTGCTTAAAGTTTATTTGATTGGACACACTTTCTATGAAGTCTCACTTGTATTTTGACCTACAACATAACCTTTTTTAGATATGTAATAACAACTTATATTGGAAGATCTTTCCCACACATTAATAGGTCCAGCTTATGTCACAGCAAGCTTAAATCACATGTGGTTGTAGAAGCTTGATGAGATGGAAAGGAAAGTGTGTCACAGGAAATGCTGAGAGAGAGAGAGAGAGAGAGAGAGAGAGAGAGAGAGAGAGAGAGAGAGCAGTTAGAGCTGAGGGAAGGAGCAAACTTGCTTATTGGTTATGGAATCTGCTCCTCTGGTGTCTAGGTAAATGTTTTACTTCTTCATCCTTTTATATAGAGTCTTTTATATTTTGTGATATGGGACCACATAGGCATTTTGACAATTATCGTCAGTGTTGTGTTTATTGCCTTGCTAATACAACATACTATACTTTATTTGTATACATTTCCTTGGTCTATCTCACAGTCCCTGAATCCCTGGAATATTCTCCTCCTGTTTTACACACTACCATTAGTATAATTGTCAGGGCAGCTAGATAGCTAATAGGTACAGTGGATTCTATTCATTGTTCATGGAGGCAGGAAGCCCTGTATTCAAATCCTGACTTAGACATTCACTAGCTGTTTAATTCTGGGCAAGTCACTTAACCGCCTTTAGCCTTAATTACATATAAAATGGAAATAATAAATGGAAACAAATATTATAGGAATGTTGAAATCAAGTGGGTATATATTGTTTTGCAAGCCATATAAATATTGCCTCTTTTTATTAATCCCGTGCTTGATAAACTTTTGAAAGTATTGCATGAAGCAGGAATGCCAAGTACTTGGTTGCAGGTCATATTAAGTCTCAGCACTCTTGTTTGCTTCTTTAACCAGATTAAAAATTAATTGAGAACTATTTATAAAATAAAATAGAACATAGATAACATTACCATATTGCAAGTCAATATGAAGCCCGTAGGGATCCTTATGTACAGTCTAGTGGCCTCATTTCTATTTCGTTTTGACACCATGGTTATAAAGATTCCAACTTCTTCTTCTGGCATGCTGGCAATAGGAGGAAGGCATTAGGGAGTTGGGAACCTCCCAAGAGACTAATTTGCTGAATGTTGTGAGGGAGATAGCAGTGGTAAGCAATGGCTCTCTAAGACTGACCAGTCTAATATCTTTCCAAAACGGAAGTATAAGAAATTGAAAAGGGAGATCTGATAGTATCAGCTAGCATATGTGTCACTGAAAATCAATCAGTGTATCAACTCACCAGCTGGTAAATTATGCTAACAAATATAACTAGGAGTTGTGAAAGCTCTTACATCAACAAAGATATTTTATAATATATTTATAAATGAATAAACAAATCGCGAGAAAGAAAAATGTAAGAGATGGTTTATTTATCTACTGTTTGAAAAACTGGTAACGATCTATACAAATAAAGCTGTTATATAGCACTGATAGGTAGAGTTCTTTATTTGGGATCATGGCTATCTCATCTATCATTTGGAAAAAATATTTTAAACCTCACAAGAATAATAATATGTCAGACCAATTAATTTATGTGGTTATCCTAAATGAGAGTGGTTTACAAATCTCATTTCACTACACAGCAAGATATTTATCTCAACCTTGCACAAAGATGTTTAATTAACAATTAATAAATATAAAGCATCAATTGCATGAAAATATATTTTTCCTAGCATTTAGAAGAGGGACATATTACTTTGATCCTAAATTATGAAACATTACTTGTCAAAAATCGTAGGGGATTTTTGTCTTGGGTCCCTACCCTAAAGATTATTCGTATTCAAGATTTTCCTTAGCTATGGTGACCAAAGCAATCTGTGATGAAAATTCCTTCAATATAACCCTTCAACTTATATGGCTTTTATTATTCTCAATTTTTTCAGTTTTCCTTTTTCTATTCTTACATACCTTCACTTCTCTCCTTTATCCCTTTTATACACAGGCATAGGTTATCCTCATTTGTAGGAGTCACAAAGCTTAAAAGATGATTGACTATATTCCTGCCATATGTTAACCCACTTTTAAATGAATTCAGGTTGCTTTGTTTTGGGTCATAAGAAACCATTTCTCTCCAGGTAAATTTTTGGGAACAACATACTGAGCAACTCTTCTCCATAAATTGTGAAGAAAAAAAAATGTGCCATAAAAATCCACTCAGGCACAGGTTTATCTTACAAAAATATTTTAATTGCGTTTGAATATAGAAAGAATGCCATTAAGACCATTGCTGGACAAAATATTTACTGAAAATGGCTTGCAAGATTAAAAACAAATTTTGTCATGCATGCTTTATTAAAGCACTGTCCACTACATTAAGGCAAGTAATTTATGTGAAAAATTTGATTTCAAACTAGCATATTTTTTTTCTTTTCAAAACATTCAGCATCTCCATGAAGCTACACATCAACTAAGAAATATTCCCATGAAAATGAAATACAGTTAATAAAGGTATAGACCTTTATAGAATTACTGGAGGAGGAGACCAAGAAGCCTAACTAATTCCAGCCTTACAGGGGGTATTTCAAGTGTACACATTGTACTTAGAGGCCTTTGATCTCCATGAAATTTATACTCATGGCAGTCTAACATACAAAAGAGTGAATAAAATGAAAACATAAAGGATAATGGACCAGGGGATTATAAAGATACAGTTGTACTTTAATATTTTTAACATAACAACGGCAATAATGTCCTGGAATTTAATTTCATTTTTGCTTTCAAGGACCTAAAATAACTTTATAAAGTTAAAGAAACCTGTTATGCCTTCAAGCAAGTCAAATATTCCTCACTCTTTTATGGAAAGGTAATATTTAGAACCTTTGAAAGATATGTACAAATATAAATATTTTAAAATGATAATCAATAAGGTGAAGTTTATGTAGCAATGACCAAAGGGCAAATGATGGAAAAATGCAATGGTGTGGGAAAAAAAGAATCAACAATAAAATATTTAGAATATTATAAAGAGCTTCTCAATATCCATAGAGCATTTGAAATTGTTTTCTGTGTCATTTGTTTTGTATATAATAATGAACTTTTACTATTTATTTGTGTATAACTTTAAATTTATACTTCATCTTATGTTTGTATTTTATTTTCAGTTCTGACTATATCCCTCTTACATTCCCCTTTCAGCAAATCATTCCTTGAAACAAAGTTTAAAAAAATCAGTTTGGCAAAATCGAGCAGTGTATATGCTATGTCTGATATATAAGCATACTCCTTCCTCAGACATTCATCTGTTCTAGAGGAGATGGAGGTACATTCTCTCAGTTCTCTAAGCCATGAACAATAGTGATAAAAGCACAATATAAAATTTAATTTCTTCTAGTTTTTTTCTCCCCATTTACACTGTGAAAGTTGATATGTATTTAGTGTTCTCGGTTCTACTTACTTCATTATCCACCAGTTCATATATGTGTTCCTCTATTTCAAAGCAGTCATCAGAGCTTTCCCAACATTCCTCTTGACCAAACTTTAAATTAAGGCCTCAAATTAAATTCTAGAGTGATGAAACCAATAAAAAGTCAGAGTGGGACATTCTTCCAGCCCAAGACATATTAGTAGGAAAGAAATATCCTTTTCTGGGAAGTCACTAGTTCAAACACTCTTCCTGGCTATGGGGCTAAGATAACGTCTGCTTGTCTCCTGTAGCCAGAATTGCTAGTGCTCACAATTAAAACCTTGGAATAGAGACAAGGGTCTATATGATTAGAAAAAAAAAATTACAAAATTCATCTGGAAGAACAAAAGGTCGAGTATATAAAGAGAATTAATGAAAAAATGCAAAAGGAGGTGGCCTAATGCCAGATTTAAAACTATATTCTAAGCATTAATCATCAAAATTGTTTGCTATTAGCTAAACAATATAGTAGTAGGTCAGTGGAATGGGTTAGGTACACAGGACACAGTACGCATTGACTGTAGTAATCTATTATTTGATAAATGCAAAGACTCCAGTTTCTTGGAAGAGAGCTCATTATGTGACAAAAATTACAAAAAAACTGCAAAACAGTATGGCAGAAACTAGGCACAGAACATCTCCTGTCATATACTAAAATAAGGTTAAAATGGGTACATGATTTAGACATAAAGGTTGGTACCATAAAGAAATTAGAAAACAAGGAATAGTTTACCTGCCATATCTGTGGAAATGGGAACACGAAGAGATTGAGGATATTATGAAATGTAAAATGGATAATTATGATTACATTAAATTAAAAACATTTTTGCCCAAACAAAGCCAATGCATCCAAGATTAGAAGGAAACCAGAAAATGGGGAAATGATTTTTACAGTCATTTTATCTGATAAATGTTGCATTTCCAAAATGTATGAAGCCCTGAGTCAAATTTATAATAATCCAAGTCATTCCCCAAATGATTAGTGCTCAAGGGATATGAACAGACAATTTTCAGGTGAAGAAATTAAAGCTATCTATAGTCATATGAAAAAATGCTTTACATTACTATTAATCAGAAAAATGCAAATTAAAACATCTCTGATGTACCACCTGATATCTATGACATTAATTAATACTACAATAAAGGAAAATGATAAAAGGTGGAGAAGATGTGGGAAAATTAGAAATCTAATGCATTGTTGCTGGAGTTATGAAATCATCAGCCATTCTGGAGAGCAACTGTGCATTCCCTTTGACTCAGTAATACCACTTGTAGGTCTGTGTACCAAAGAGATCTTAAAAAATGAAGAAAGGCCCATATGTACAAAAATATTTATAGTAGCTCTTTTGTGTTATCAAGGAAATGGAAATTGAGATGATTACTATTATTTGAGGTATGGCTGACCAAGTTGTGGTATATGAATACAATGGAATAGAAAGACTTATTTAAATTGATGCTGAATGAAGTGGTCAGTACCAGGAGAAAACTGTACACAGTAACAGCAATATTGTATGATGATCATCTATGAAAGACTTTCAGCAATTCCAAAAGATTCATGATGAAAAATGCTATCTAGATCCAGAGAAAGAAGGATGTAGTCGGAATGCAGATTTAAGCAAACTATTCACTTTTCTTTTGTTTTCTTTCTCATGATTCTTCCCTTTTGTTTTGTTTTGTTGGCATGTCTGTGTATCTATATATACAAATAAATGTATGGACATGTATATTATATTATACACATTATGTACAGTATACATCAATTAATAAACATTTATTAAGTGCTATGCATCAGACATTGTATCAAAGACACAAAAACAGTCTCTGACTTTAATGAGATTACAATCTGATGGGGAAGAAAACGTGTAACATGCAAACATATATATATATATATATACATATATATATATATATATATATATATATATATATATATCTTGTTTATATATATATAAGCTACAGAGAGGACAAATAGGAAATAATTAATAGAGGGAAGGCACAAGAATTAAGGAGGACTGGTGGGATTTTCTTTGTAACTTAAAGGATGCCAGAGACATTAGTAGTCAAAACAGTGGAGTGAAAGACATTATATGTATACCTATTCATATTGTAAGCATTTCTATATATGCACATATAAATATGTGTATGCATGTATGTATACATACATGCACATATACATATGCACATACATACACATGTATGTAATTTATAATTTATTTTTTTAGAATGAAATTTGAGTTTATATGAACACCAGTATTTCCAGCACACCAATCTCAAGGAGAGTCACCAAGCATCAGCACAAAGAATCAGTTGGGTAGCTTTGCAAATTTTATCAGCTGATTTAAAAATAATAGCAAAACGATTTATTTACTGTGATGAAGTCAACCCTCCAAAGATAAAAACAAATCAAGTAAGCAACCTAAAGTAAATATAATTATTGGATGAATTAACATCTCTACCACCAATACACTAATATATCCATATGTCCACAAATGCTTCAGCATTGATTAAGCTCAGATTTTCTCATCATTCATGGTTATGAAGTTAAACATTAAAAATTGATATAAAAACATTTTTACATTTCATTTTAGAGGTTTCATGTCACTGTTAATCTAGTAACTTACAATTTATATATATGAAACTGTTTGCTCATATCCTTTGACCATTTACTTATAGAGGAAAAACTTTTGGTCTTACACATTTCTATTACTTTACTACATAGTTTATGTAATAGTAATATCTGATACAATTATTTTCCCCAGTTGACACTTCCATTTTCTATCTCAGTAGGGTGATCATTATTTTTTTAGAGGCTCTATTTTATGTAATCAAAATTATGTTGGTCTCTTTTACTTCTTTATTTACCTCCATCTCTTCATAGGTGAAAGAACTTCACCTCACTAATTAATTTCTCAATTATTTACTTGATAATTTATTTAATTTTTACCTCAAATACTCTATAGATCACATATCCATTACAAATTATAAGAAAGTCTTCTAAACTTATCTTCTAGTGAGTTGTTGTCTAGTTTCTCCATTAATTTTTATAAGATAAGGATTTCTTTCCTATATGTTTTCTATTTAGGTTAACATTTGAATTGAATTATTTTTTCTTTCTAATCTCTTCCCAGTTATCCATTAAAAATAAACAAAAATTGAGTAGTTTTGATGACTTTTCTTTTGTAATATATTTCATCCATTCACTACATAAATATTTAGTAAATTCCTGTTATGCATTAGGCACTCTTATAATCACAGGAGATATGTGGTGGGAGGATCTTCCTGACAGGAAAAGGAAGCTATGTCACAGAAAATGCTGAGAGAGAGAGAGAGAGAGAGAGAGAGAGAGAGAGAGAGAGAGAGAGAGAGAGAGAGAGAGGGAGAGAGAGAGAGAGGGAGAGAGAGAAAGAGAGAGAGAGAGAGAGAGAGAGAGAGAGAGAGAGAGAGAGAGAGAGAGAGAGATTTTTGGCTACTATTGGCTGCCCTCGTGGTTGTTAGAATTGTAAAGGCTGACTTAGCTGTACTGTTAGTTTGTTAGAGGTCAGAGAGGTTTGGGGATGGCGAGTTTCCAGGTTGTGATACTCCTGTGGTAGACTGGATAAATGGCTCATGGGATGTGGTTCTCTGGTGTCTGAATAAATGGTTTACTTCTTCTACCTTCTATGTGGAGAGTCTCATATACTTTGCAGTACAAAACTACTTAGGCATTTTGACAATTATCGTCTACATTGTTATTATTACCTTACTGCTTCACTTGGGGACTAGGAGGACAGGATCTCAAGGTATAAGATTGCTATTTAGAGGTAGAAGGGCTTTAGAAGAAGAAGTGGTTGTCCCAGGATGGGAGGACGTAACTTATTGCAGGGGCACTGTTCTCTGAAGCAGAAGCTACAGAGTGCACGACCTAGAGACTTGGAGCAATGCCTCAGAGAAGTTACTGTTGAGCCAGGAATAGAAGTGCCAAGAGCGATCTCTAGATAAGGCTGGATGTTACTCACAGCCCATCGTATTGTATGTAAACACAGAAACAGACTATTAAGAGATAGAGCTCAGGCTCAGACAGTTGCTGAAACATCTGAAAATTCTCAGCTTATAGCACTGCAAGATGGAGAAACTCACCTGGCAGAAGAGCAGGAAGCTAACAGCCTTGTAAATTCAGCTAGAAGGCAGAGGCAGCCAAGGAGGTCAAGAGCGCACCTCAGTTCAGCCGAGATCGAGCCTACCAGTCAGTCTGGTTACCATGGTAACAGGGGGAGAGTATCTAGACAGGAGGACACAATGTCAAAACTTCTGGTATGTAACGAAACTTTGTTGCACGCTACTCCTAAGCCACCACAGAGTGTTATTATATCACACCAGACTTCTTAAAGAGAATTGCGCCCCATAGAGTGGAGGAGGCAGGAAACAGAAGGTGATACTATTTAGTTTAGGCTGGTTTTAGAGAATTTTACACAGCAGGAAATCACATATATCAGGAGTAGCTTCACCCAGAGAATGGAAGAATCCTTAATATCTTGGTTGGTGAGAATCGGTGATGAAGGAGCTGCAGGAGTGTGGGTAGATTCTGTGGCTTTTATGAGATTCATAAATATTAGTCAGAACTCTTGTACAGCAAGCTTTTAGGGATTATCATTCACAAAGAACTAATCAAGAAACCAATTCTTTGGCTTTGGCTGCAATAGGCTGTAAAGGGGAATATCCTGCTGATACCATGTGGCCTTTTGCAAATAGATCCTGGTATTCAATTAGAGACTGTAGGAGAAAGTTAAAGGAGGAGGTGATACAACTGCTATTATGTTGGGGAACGCCAAAGTTTGTTATGAAACTCCTTTAGGAGTCTCTCATAGGAATTGGATAGTTAAAATAGCACCCCCCACTTATAAACATGTGATTTTGACTTTGCTGGTTGCAGAAGTAGGGAACCCTCTTTCAGGGGTGTTGGATAAGATTTCACAGTTAAGTGACTTAGGAAACTGGGGAAAAGATGATAAATTTCCTTGGGAGAGAAGGGTATAAAACCTTTAGTATTTATCTACACACTCACCATTGTAGGGCTAGAGATCAATGAACTGATTGGTCAAAAAAAAATGTTTATTAAATGTGTAGTATGTGCCTGGTAGTTTGCTAAGCTCTGAGAATACAAAAAAAGGCAAAAGACAGTCCCTGTCCTCAAGGAGCTTACAATCTAATGGGGGAAACAATATGCCAACAAATATATACAAATGAGCTATGTATAGGATAAATAGGAAATAATTGAGAGAGAAAGAGAGAGAGAGAGAGAGAGAGAGAGAGAGAGAGAGAGAGAGAGAGAGAGAGAGAGATGTTATGGCTGCTATTGGCTGCCCTCATGATTGTTAGAACTGAAATGGCTGACTTAGCTGGACTTTGAGTTTGTTTTGGGGAAGACCAAAGAAGGGGGTCAGAGTGGTTTTGTGATGGTGAGTTTCCAGGTTGTTGTATTGTGTGCAGAATGTTCTACTGGTATGGTAGGCTGGATAAATGGCTTGTGGGATATGGTTCTTTGGTTTCTGAATAAATGGTTTACTTCTATCTTCTATGTGGAGAGTCTTATATACTTTGAGATATAGAACTACATAGGCATTTTGACAATTATCATCTACATTGTTATTATTGCCTTACTGTTTCAGGTGTTTGCTTTGGGACCGTTCCCTAAATAGAGAATCTGAGAGGAGCTCTCAGATGCCCACCATCCATGCTCTTCAATGAAACGGTGGGGCCCATGGCACAGGGGTGTTCCATAATTGGACATCTTAAAATGGTAGTCTCCTTCAAATGCTATGCCTTTCTTCTATTTCAGAGAGAGAGAGAGAGGGAGAGAGAGAGAGAGAGCATATAATTCTTCCAATTGACATTTGTTGTTATTTTATTTAATTTTATGACATATTCCATTGACAGTTTGATTAGTGAAGTCTTAAAATTGATAAGTTACTTTTGATAGTATTGATATTTTTATTATTTTGTCATGGCCCAGTAATAGATATTTTTAGATCTCCAGTTATTCAATTCAACTTTCATTCATTTAAGGAGAATTTCATATTCAAATTTGCATAGAGTGTGCTTTGGTATGATGGATTAACTCAAAAGTATTTTAGGAATTTCAAAAAAAATTTTTTTCAAATGATTTCCTCTTCTATTATTCTTTCCCTTTCAGTGTTGTTCAGTCACTTCAGTCATATCCAATACTTCATGATACCATTTGAGGTTAACTTGGCAAAGATACTGGAGTGCTTTGCCATTTTTTTATCCAGCTCATTTTACAGATGAGAAAACTAGAACAGAGTCAAGTGACTAGCTGAAAGTCACACAGCTAGTAAATATCTGAGAACAGATTTGAGCTCAGATAGATGAGTCTTCCCAACTCTAGCCCTGGCACTCTATCCACTGCCCCATTATTCTTTCCTAAGTTTTGTTATTATTCTATGGAAATGCTGTTGACTTCTTTGGCTTGTTCACTTCTACTTTACTGAAGTCATTATTTTCCTAAATTAGTTTCTTTGATTGATTATGTGGGATTTTTGAAAAAAATCTTCATGACATTTAGCAAATAATGTTTTTTGTCCTTCTTTTTGTCTACTTTTATTCCACTATCGATAATGCAATTTTTTCTCTAGAATTATGTCTAACCAGGGAAAAGCAGAGTCTTTGGTTGTTTCCTGTATTTATTGGAAAATGTTCAACTCTTTCCCTGTTCATATAATAGGAGGTTTTTTTTTGTTTTAGATATAATTTTACCATATCTATAAAGGTACTTCTATACCTATATTTTGCAGGTTATTGAAAAATGACTAATAATCTTTATCAAAAGGACCGCCAATCAGGACAACACAGATCCAAGCAGGTCAAAGCAAGAGCATCCTGCCTTATTGCCAGCAAGGGGATCCCTGAACTCCCACTCCGATCATCAGCTTGTTTCCCCCCACTGTCTTTGGGCCTAGACCTCCAGAAGAAGCTGCCACCACTGCTGCTGCTGTGGGCACTGCAGCCATCTGTGCCACCCCAGGGTTGGGGCCACACCTGGCCCATCTCTCACCAATGTGAAACAGTTTTCCCACTGACCTGCCATGTTGTCTTTGGTGTTTGTGGGTTGAGAAACCTGGGAACTGCCGCAGCTCAGTGATTCAGAGCCCTGAAGCATGCTCCATCTGGTCTGCTCTGGCTTGGTTTGTCCTGACATGCCATCTTGGTGTGCTCTGCTCCAAGCACGGTGCAATAGATACTTTCCAGCAACTATCCAAGCCAACTCGGACTGGAGACTTTTTTTCACTCTGTCATGGCATGGGTTCTGTAGCTCTAGAACTTGTTTATTGTCATTTTTACAGGTGTTTGGAGATATGTGGGAGAGAGCTCAACAGAGTCCCCACTTTCACTCAGCCATCTTGCCTCTGCCCCCTCAGAATTTCTCTTTTTATGTCTTGCTACTGGGCTTTGTTAGTAATCTATAGATATGTTGGTGACTTAGGTAACTTAATTTTATTTTCAGCAAATTTGATAAAATTGTTTATTATTTCAAGTAATTTTATATTTGAATATCTAGGATTCCCTAAGTATATCATCATATCACCTGCAGATAGTGATAACTTCGTTTCTTGTTCTTTGCCTATTCTAATTCCTTCAATTTCTTTTTCCTCTTGTTGCTAAATCTAATGTTTCCAGTACCATATTGAATAACAGTGGTGATAATCAACATCCTTCTTTCACCCCTGATCTTATTGGAAGTGCATCTAGTGGGGCAGCTAGGTGGAGCAGTGAGTAGAGCACCAGCCATTGAGTCAGGAGGACCTGAGTTCAAATCTGGTCTCAGACACTTGACACCCTATGTGACCTTGGGCAAGTCACTTAACCCCAATTGCCCTCCTTTCAGTCTTCTAAAAAAAAAAAGAAGTGTATCTAGCTTATACCCATTATATATCATGCTTGCTGGTGGCTTTAGGTAGATGCTACTTATCATTGCAAGGAAGACTCTATTTATTCCAATACGCTCTAGTGCTTTAAGTAGGAATGGGTGTTGTGTTTTGTTAAATGCTTTTTCTATGTTTATTGAGATATGGCTTCTGTTAGTTTTGTTGCTGATATGATCAATTATGTAGGTAATTTTCCTAATATTGAATTAGCCCTGTAACCTTGGCATAAATCCTACATGATCAAAGTGTGTTATTCTCATGATAAGTTGCTATAATCTCTTTGATAATATCTTATTTAAATTTTTTACATCTATATTCATTAGGGAAATTGTCTGTAATTTTCTTTCTCTGTTTTGGCTCTTCCTAGTTTACACATCAGTACCATATTTGTATCATAAAAAGACCTTGATAGGACTCCTTCCTTGCAAATTTTCCCAAATACTCTATATAGCATTAGAATTAATTTTTCCTTAAATGTTTGATAGAATTCACTTATAAATCCATCTGGCCCTGGAAATTTTTCCTAGGGAGTACATTGATGGCTCATTCAATTTCTTTTTGTTAGATGGGATTATGTAAATATTTTACTTCCTCTTCTGTTATTCTGGGCAATTTATATTTTTGTAAATATTCATCCATTTCACAAAGATTGTGAAATTTATGGATATACAGTTGACCAAAGTAATTCCTAATTATTGTTTTAATTTTCTTTTCATAGGTGGTGAATTCACCCCTTTTTTATTCTGGTAATTTGGTTTTTTCTCTATCTTTTTTAATCAAATTAGCCAAAAGTTTATCAATTTTATTGTTTTTTTTTTCATAAAACCAGCTCTCAATTTTATTTATTAGTTCAAGACTTTTCTTAATTTCTGTTTTCTTATTCTTGTCTTGGGTTTTCAGTATGTCTAACTTGGTATTTAATTGGGGATTTTTAATTTGTTATTTTTCTAGTTTTTTGGGTGCATGACCAACTCATTGGTTCCCACTTTCTCTATTTTATTCATATTATTCAGAGATATAAAACTTCCCCTAGAAAGCATTTCAGTGCATCTTATAAATTTTGGTATGTTGTATCATTATTGTCATTCTCTAGAATGTTAGTGTTTGTTATTGTTCTTATTGATTGTTTCAATGATTTGTTGTTTGACTCACTAATTCTTTAGGATTAGATTAATTAGATTCCAATCAATTTTTAGTCTATCTTTCCATGGCCCTTTATTACATGTAATTTTTTATTACATCATGATCAGAAAAGCATGCCTTTATTATATCTGCCTTTCTGCACTGGATTGTGAGGATTTTATGCCCTAGAACTAGGTCATTTTTTGTGTATGTGCCCTGTGTCACTGAGAAAAAGGGATATTTGTAGGGGCAGAGCCAAGATGGTGGAGTAAAAGCAGAGACTTACTTGAGTTCTCCCTTAAGTCCCTCCAAGTACCTTTAAAAACACCCCTAAAATTCTAGAACTAAAGGACCCACACAATCACAGAGTAAAACAAATTTTCAGCTGAAGACAACCTGGTAGGTCAACAAGAAAGGTCTATTGCTCTGGGCTGGGAGAACAACACAGTTCAGAGTGAGCCATGCCAGTACAGATGGGGCTGGAACAGGCTTCAAAGGACTGAATCACTGGCAACTGTGGTGGTTTCCAGACTTCTCAAAAGACAAATGCCAAACACAACATAGAAGGTCAGTGGGAAAAATCTGTTGGATTTTGGAGGGGAGGTGGTCCAGGCCCCAGCCTCAGATTGGTGAAGGTGGTGGAGGCAGTGGCAATAGAAGCTACATTGGCTGCTTCCAGAACTTCCAGGCCACAGATGGTGGGGGGAATTGAGAGGCAGGTCTGAGGGGGATTGCAGGGATCCCTTTACTCGTGCTAAGGCAGGATTCTCTTGCTGTGACTGACTTGGATATGGGTCACAGTCCTAGGTGGTGGTCCTGGAAGGAGGAGGAGTGCTGGTGTGGCAGAGCTTGTGACTGAAGTGGAGAGGAAATCCTCCTCCAGTTCCAAGGCAGAAAAGAGTGCTTGTGGTAACTCACAGAGGAGAGCACAGGCCAGGAAATGAGTAAACACCTCTCCTTTGATCCTACCACCTTTGAAGAACTAAAAATATACAGGCCCCTAGAAATATCTCTGAAAACAGCTACACAAAACCCCCGAAGTTTAGGACAGGACACCCTACACACCGGTAGCAGAACTCCACCATAACAGTGAGTTTGAAAAGCAACTAGTTGGCTGGAAAAACAGGAAACAGCATAAAAATACTCAGACTATAGAATCTTACTTTGTTGACAAAGAAGATCATAATATACAACCAGAACTCCCACATCCAAAGCCTCCAAGAAACACATGAACTGGTCACAGGCCATGGAAGAGCTTAAAGAGGATTTTGAAAAACAAGTAGAGAAGTAGAGGAAAATTTGGAAGAGAAATGAGAAGGATGCAAGGAAATCACGAAAAATGAGTCAACAGCTTGCTAAAGGAGATCCAAAAAATACTGAAAAAATTAACATCTTAAAAATAGACTACCCAAATGGCAAAAGAGATGCAAAAAGCCAATGAGGAGAAGAATGCCTTAAAAGGAAGAATTAGCCAAATGGAAAAGGAGGTCCAAAAGCTCACTGAAGAAAATAGTTCCTTAAAAATTAAGATGGAGCAAATGGAAGCTAATGGTTTTATGAGAAATCAAGAAATTATAAAACAGAACCAAAAGAATGAAAACAAAAAAAGAAGAAAATGCAAAATATGTCATTGGAAAGACCACTGACTTGGAAAATAGATCCAGGAGAGACAATTTAAAAATTATCATATTACCTGAAAGTCATGGCTAAAGAAAGAGCCTAGATATCATTTTTCAAGAAATTATCAGTAGAAACTGTCCTGATATTCTAGAACCAGAGGGTAAAATAGATATTGAAACAACTCACCAATCACCTCCTGAAAGAGATCCCAAAAGGAAAACACCTAGGAATATTCTAGCCAAATTCCAGAGTTCCCAGGTCAAGGAGAAAATATTGCAAGCAGCCAGAAAGAAACAATTCGAGTATTGCAGAAACATAATCAGGATAATACAAGATCTAACAACTTCTACATTAAGAGATCATAGGGTTTGTAATATTATGTCCTCTAGGTCAAAGAAATTATGATAAAAACCAAGAATTGCCCACTCAGCAAACTGAACTTAATACTTCCAGGGAAAATGGACACTCAAGGAAATAGTGGAGTTTCAAACATATTTTATGAAAAGACAGATCTGCAAAGAAAATTTGACTTCCAAGCATAAGAATCAAGAGACACATGAAAAGGAAAAGAGGAAAGATAAATCCTAAGGGATTTACTAAAGTCAAACTCTTTACATTCATAGATGGAAAGATGACATTTGTAGCTCATGAGACTATTTTCAGTGTCAGATTAGTTGGGGGGAATACATCCATATGTCCATATGTATGTATGTATAGATAAACAAATATAGATATCAATATAGTTATAGATGTACACCCATACATAAAAAACATATATATGTGTATATATATGTGAGTGTGTATATATGTATATGTGTATATATATACATATATATATGCATATATATGTATATATATATACATATATATATATATATATATATATATAGAGAGAGAGAGAGAGAGAGAGAGAGAGAGAGAGAGAGATGCCGCGTTCCCCCTAGGCCTCTTCCTGGGCCGGGGGTCGCGGGCAGTCCTCCCCGGGGGACCTCTTCTGCTCCTACACCGAGCCTTCGGTCGTCACCGGCCGGCCTGGCCTCCACCCAGACCGGAATTCACCAGACAGAACGCCAGAGGATCTCGCTCACGGTCTTTATTGGTACATCTTCCACGGCGACTGCTCGACTCTCTCTACTCTCTTCCCCTATCCCCGTACATTATATAACCTATTGCAGCCAATCCAGTGGCGAGAGCTATAACATTGCCTTATATGGACGGGCTTCATCCTAAGCCGGCACCGCCCAGCGATATACCCGGAAAAGCGTTATACCCGGAAAGCTGTAGTCCCTGCCCCACCCTCCACCCAGCCCTAAGCGGCGTCCCACCCCCACCCAAATCCCAACAATTCACCCCTTAAACTAAAATTAAAAGGAAAAAGGGGAAACATAGGGCAGTGCTCACAAAGCGGAATCAAGATCCAACCAACCTGAGGGGTCCTCCCCCACACCTACGGCCCGCAGGGCGCGGTAACCAACCCGCTGGCGGCGAGAAAGCAGGGAGATGCGGGCCGCAATAAGCAGGGCGAGGAAGGCCGCCGCAGCAGCCAGGTAGGGCCACCAGGAGAACCACGGACCTGAAAGCCAAGAAGGCCACCAGGAGGAGAGGTTGGGCGGGACCCATGGGGAGACCCTAGTGCCATTGATGGCCTGGTACTCCCGCCGAAGGTTGTACAGCGTGTCCCAAAAATCCTCATCCCAGGTCCCGGTCAGGGCCCGGGAAAGGTTGCGGCTGAGCTCGGCCGCGATAGAATAAGGGGCATTCGTCACACAGCCAGAAGAAAGGGGGTTGGACGCAAACGTCCTGGGGGGGGGAACAGTCTGAGGAGTCAAGGTCCAATTTTCATAGGTGAGACCGGTAACGCACAAAGGGCTAAACTGGCCCTCAAGCGCGTCCCGTCTCCAAGTCATAGGCCTGGCGGCCTCCCATGCCTCCACTACTCCTCCCACTCCCTTTACTGGCTTGCCAGCTCGTCGGCGTGGAATTTGAGGAGGCCACTGGTTGCGGGGCAGCGCGGAGCGATCGGCTCCCGTGTCTACGAGACCCCGCACTGGCTGTCCCTCCACCAGGAGGATCATCATGGGGCGGTCCATTGTGATCTTCTCCATCCAAAGGCAAGAATCAGCCTCTGTGTCCTGGAACGGCACTGCCTGAGCGAGGACCTCACCTGGGAAAATATCAACTAGAATAGGGTGTGGGTTAACTACCAGTAACGGGTCACCGGGGGCCAGCACCTGGGTGGGAACGGTATAGCGAGACTGAAAAGGGTTCCCCGTGGCCAGGAGCACTCCTGCTGGCCCTTGGACCGGGATTTTTATTGCCCCCCACGAGGGAAGGGTGGTTGAGTCTCGGGCCGTAAGGACTGGACCCGGGGGGGGCGAGTTGCCCGCTTTCTCGGCCCCCCGTGCTCGTTTCCCGACTCCTGGGTGGGGTTCCTTTGGTCGGAGCGGCAAAATTTCGCCATATGGCCAGGCTTTCCGCAGCGGAAGCAATTTGGGGTGCCTCGTCCCGATCCGCAGCTTTGTGGACACTGGGCCCGAAAGTGACCCAGCTGACCACATTTAAAGCACCGACGGTCGGATCCGGAGTCCCGGGAGACCGCGAGGCGGTTCAAAGCCTCTACCAGGGCGTCATTTCTCGCGGCCTCCTCTTTCAAGCGATCCCTCCGGTCCCGTTCTATGGCCGTCGCCAAGACTTCCATGGGACAGGGAGGAGCGAGGGACATCACCTTTTCTATCATTTGGTCCGGGGTGGCGTCGGGGGGCAAGGCCGCCAGAGCTGTCTTCGCCTCCCCCCGGAACCCCTCTCGGAGGATCTGCTTAATGATGAGTTCCCGGCCTGGCCCTGCAAACGTGCTGTCCACGTATCTCCGCACTCGCGTGGCAAACTCAAGTGCGCTCTCCCCTGGCTTCTGGCGCATATCGGCCAGGCCAGCTGGGGTTCCTGCAGAGGTACGCCCCAACCTTTGCCATGCCTGTTGATGCACTACCCGCACATCCTCCAGCTCCTGGTTACTAAAAGTGGCCTGTACCCGGGGATCACTGTATTGTCCCCGGCCCAACAACAGGTCTACCCGCCCCGGGGGCCCCCCGGTGCGCGCTTGGAGCGCTCTAGCCTCCGATTCTTTGATAGCCTGGAACGCCGTGTAGTCCACAGGGCTCAGGACCCCCAACGCGAGGTCATCGAAATCACGCGGGGTCCAGACTGTGGAGACAGTCATATTAGAAAGAAGGCGCTGTGCCAACGGGGAAGCGGGGCCATTCTCCTGCACCGCCTGCTTAAATTCCCTAATGGTCTTCAGCGGCAGGGGCTGAAAAACTCGGGTACCATTATCCAGAAATAATGGAAATGCCTCAGAGATTTCTGAGTCCACCACCTCTCCGGACCGCATAGCTTCGCGGATCGCGCGAGGTATCAGAGGAAGGTACCCGCCTGATCTATCCCCCGGGCTGAGCCGCTCATAGCGGCTTTCGCTTTCGCCGTCAGAGTGGGGAAAAGAGGGAGTAGATCTGCGTTCCTGTTCTGGAGGGCGGGGCAGTGGGCGGCCCTCTGGCACACCACCCCTCCCTCGCGCCTCCCCTTCCCCGCAGGAGGGAATCGCCCGCGACTCCTCCCTCGGCCGGAAACCGGCGCCATCTTTACTGGGTGCGCCCACCGCTCCAAAAAGTCGAACTGCGCCTGAAGCGTGGTAGCAGTTCTCCGAGACTAGTCTTTTCGTCTCTAAAAGGGGCCATTGTCCTGTATGTTCCGCCTGAGGCCGCTCATTTCTCACCTCCCGCATATCCTCCCAAGGGTACAACGGGGGAGCAGAGGCCGCGGGCCTTGGCCCAGTTACCACCACCTCAGTCAGATCAGTCTCCCCTCCCGGGCCCCCACCGAGCGGCCGGGTCTCCGTCTGAGTCTCTGCCGTGCTGGTGTCCGGAGGAGGCCTGGGGTCAAGCAACCCCTTAATGGCGGCCATCAAGCCAAAGTCCTCCGGAAGAAGAAAACCCGGGCACTGTTTTTGATAAGACAGCATTTGCTGCTGTAAGACCGGAAAACGGTCCGGCTGAAACCCCGAGTGTATGAGCCACGGAGCCACCACCAGCAACTTTTCCACGAGCCGCTTTAGCTGTTCCGTGGAGGCGGACAACCCCCGTTTAGACAAAGCAGTTCTGACCTGTAAAGTTAATAAGTCCCGATCCTCTGGCCGCAGCAAAGGGAGGCTGCGCGCTTGCCCCATCTCCGGGCCTTTCCCCCGTTACCTGCACGGAGAAGCTGTCTGGTCCGCCCTAGTCGGGCTAGTCCCCCCTATCACCGGGGCTCTTCCGGAACTCTGCAACGGTCCAGCCGTCCTAGGCCGGTCCCTGTTCGGGCGCCAACCTGCCGCGTTCCCCCTAGGCCTCTTCCTGGGCCGGGGGTCGCGGGCAGTCCTCCCCGGGGGACCTCTTCTGCTCCTACACCGAGCCTTCGGTCGTCACCGGCCGGCCTGGCCTCCACCCAGACCGGAATTCACCAGACAGAACGCCAGAGGATCTCGCTCACGGTCTTTATTGGTACATCTTCCACGGCGACTGCTCGACTCTCTCTACTCTCTTCCCCTATCCCCGTACATTATATAACCTATTGCAGCCAATCCAGTGGCGAGAGCTATAACATTGCCTTATATGGACGGGCTTCATCCTAAGCCGGCACCGCCCAGCGATATACCCGGAAAAGCGTTATACCCGGAAAGCTGTAGTCCCTGCCCCACCCTCCACCCAGCCCTAAGCGGCGTCCCACCCCCACCCAAATCCCAACAGAGAGAGAGAGAGAGAGAGAGAGAGAGAGAGAGAGAGAGAGAGAGAGAGAGAAAGAGAGAGAGACAGGGCACCAGGTGAGTCGAACACGAAAGTTTGATATCTAAAAAAATAAAATTATGGGATGAGAGGAATACATTGGGAGGAGAAAGGGACAGATAGAATGGGGTAGATTATCTCACAGAAAAGAGGCAAGAAAAAGCTTTTACAATGGAGGGGAAGAGGAGGGAGGTTAGAAGGAATGAGTGAACCTTACTCATTGGATTTGGCTTAACAAGGAAACAACATACACATTTAATTGGTTATCTTACTCTATAAGAGGAGAAAAGAAGGGGGAATGATAGAAGGGTGCTAGTCAGAAGCAAATACTTTTGAAAAGGGACAAAGTCAAAGGAGAGAATAGAATAAATATGTGTGTGTGATATGATTGAGGGAAATATAGTTAGCTTTTTGCATCATGAATGTTATGGAAGTGTTTTGCATAGCTACACATATATAATCTATGTTGAATTGTCTGCCTTCTCAATGAGGCTGGGTGTGTAGGGAAGAAGGAAGAGAATTTGGAACTCAAAGTTTTAAAAACAAATGTGAAAATTTTTTATATGCAACTTGGAAATAAGATATATAGGCAGGCATTGGGGTATAGAAATCTAATTTTCCCTAACAGAAAGTATGGGGGTAGAGATAATAGAGGAGCTATTGATAGAAAGGAGGGTAGAGTGGGGGAAGGGGTAATCAGAATGCATGCCATTTTCTTGGGGAGGTGAGAGGTGGGAGAAAATTTGGAATTCAAAATCTTGTGGAAATGAAAGTGAAAAACTAAACATAAATAAATAAATAAATTTAAGAAACTTTTAAATTTAATTTCTAAATAAAAAGTATATCCCTTTTAGCCCCATTCATTTTTTGTCCAGAGCCCTACAATATCTGCCTTTTTTGAAAAAAAAATCTATACCTCCTTAACTTCTATCTTGTTTATTTAGAGTTTAAATCCATCATGTTCAGGGAGGGGGAGGTTGAGGTGTACCACTAATATAGTTTTTCTATTTTTACTCCCTTAACTTCTGGGTAAGAATTTGGATCCTATACCACTTAAGGCATATATGCTTAGTAATGATATTACTTCTTTGTCTATGGTGCCTTTTAACAGGATATAGTTTCCTTCCTTATTTATTTTAATTGTATTCATTTTTTGTTTTGCTTTGTCTGAATTTAGGATTGCTATACCTGCTTTTTTTACTTCAGCTGAAACATTTTATATTCTATTCCAGCCTTTTACCTTTACCCTGTTTGTGTCCTTGTTTCAAATGTGTTTCTTGCAAACAACATATTGTAGGATTATGGTTTTTAATCTATTTTGCTATCTTCCATTATGTGGGAGAGCTCATCCCATTCACCTTCACAGTTATGATTACTACCTTTGTCTTTTTTATCCTATTTCTCCCCTTGTTTATGCTTTTATTTTTACCTTCTCTCTTTCCCTCCTCCAAAGAATTTTGCTTTTACCACAGCCTCATTCAATCTTTCCTCTCTTCTAACCACTTCTGCCCTTATTTTTCCCTTTTCCCCTCATACTGCCTGTTGGACAAGTTTGATTTCTATACTTATCAGAATGTGTTATTCCTTCCCTGAACCAAATCCTATGACAGTAAAATGCAAACAATGCCCATCTCCCTCCCTTCTTCCCCTCCACTATAATATATTTTTGTGTCTCTTCATGTGATGTAATCTATCCTTTTCTGTGTCCTTTCCTCTTCTTCCATTACAATCCCTTTACAACCCTTAATTAGTTGTTTTATCATCACATTAGGTAATTTATACCCACATCTTCTGTCTATCTATATCTATATCTGTATCTGTACTTGTATCTATATCTATGCATATATACACAGATACATAAACACACATATAATCCCTTTTAAATTTTGTAATAAAGATACAATTCTAAAGATTTACAAGTATCATCTTCTCATGTAGAGTTGTAAACAGTTTGTCCTCATTGAATAACATGTCTTTTTTTCTTCTTTCCCTGTTTATTTTTTTATGCCTCTCTTGAGTCTTGCATTTGAAGATCAAATTTTCCATTAGGAAATGTCCATCTCCTCCCCTGAAAGATTGTGCCAGTTTCACTAGGTAATTGATCCTTGGTTGTAATCCAAGTTCTTTTGCCTTATGGAATATCATATTTCAAACCCTCTGATCTTTTAATGTAGTAACTGAAAGATCCTGTGTAATCCTGACTATAGTTCCATGATATTTGAGTTATTTCTTTCTGACTGCTTGGAGTATTTTTTCCTTGAACTGATAATTCTGAAATTTGGATATAACATTTCTTGGCCTTTTTAATTTGATCTCTTTCTGGAGATGATCGGTAAATTCTTTCAGTGACTATTTTACCCTCTGTTTCTCAGTCCTTGGAGAAATTTTCCTTCATGATTTCTTGGAAGACACTCCCCAGGGTCTTTTTTATCTTGGCTTTCTAGTAGACCAATAATTCTTAAATTTTCTCTCCTGGTTCTATTTTTCCAGGTAAGCTGTTTATTCCAGTGAGGTATTTTATGTTTTCTTCTATTTTTTCATTCTTTAGATTTTGTTTGACTGATTCTTAATGCCTCATACAGTCATTAGCTTCTACTTGCCTGATTCTAACTTTTAATGAATTGTTTTCTTCAGTTAGTTTTTGTACTGCCTTTTGCTATTCGGCCAGTTTTACTTTTTAGGGAGTTGCTTTCTTCATTTTTTCCATTTTTAATTTGTATTTTTAAAGGAATTGACCAATTTTTCTTCCACCACTCTGATTTTATTTTTATAATCCTTCTTATGTTCTTTCAAGAGTGCTTTTTGGGTTTGAGACCAGTTCATATTCCCTTTTCAAATTTCAGATGTCGGTATAGTGCCAGTGCTGCCCTCTTCTGAATTCATAATTTTATATTTCCTGTTCCTATGGTAAGAATCTATGGTCTTTGCTTTTCTATGTTTATTTTTGCTCATTGTGATTGTGTATTTCCTGGCTTTTAAAGTATATCTTTGCTTCTGAGCACATGGGTCACAGTCACATGATTTGCTATGTGTCAGAGGCTTGGTTACTGGCTTTGTGTATAGGGGCCTCTGGATCTAACAGTTGGAAGCTATATAAAGCTATAATTTACCTGTGGCTGAGCTGGAGGTGGATGATGGGTGCTGAGGACAAGTGAGGTTTTCTCCTTTCCCCCTGGGTTACCCTGAAGCTTGCTGTATGAGGTGTGGGGGAGGGATTGTCTGGGTCCTGGAGGTCTCCTCCTTGTAGGCTGTGCTAGATCACAGGTAGGGTCTCCTGCTGGTGGATGTCTTTCTTCACTGGTGTCTGCTGATTCCCCAGCTGTGTGAAGGCACACTGCTGGTCCTGGGGTTGGTGCTTGCTTGCTTCACCACCTGTAACCAGAATGGACTTTGTTTTCTTTGAATGACTCAGCTTACCTCATTGAGATTCCCTGGACACTGGAGCTTGCTCTTCGGGGGCAGGAAGCCCAGCGACCATGCCAGGAATCAGAGAACTTCCTGTGTGATGAGTCATGGGGCTGGCTGAAGGGAGGTGTGTTAACCTGGTCTACGCTAGGGGGAGGGGCCAAGTCAAGAAGCAATCAGCCCTGGTCATTCAGGCGGCGCTTGATGATGTCAAAAACTCTATAAGAGGGGAGAGGACAGCTTGAAGATCTCCTTTTCTTTTTCCAGTTGGAGCCAGAGACGCCTATAGCCGAAGCTGAGTTGCCAGTGGGAAATCTTCTTACCGTAGAGGGGAAGCATGTATACGATTTTGCCTTATACTATCTCACTTCTCTGTGGCCTCCTGGTTACCCTTGTGAGATGGACTTGTTGGGCCTGGAAGCTTTTGATGAAAATATCAAAATGGGGATGCTGCTTTGTGGGCTTGTTATTGTGGAGTGTAAATACATGCTTTAGTTCTCCTGCCTTCTGCTTAGAGAATTCCTTATATCCTGTGGTTCCGGACCTTTTAGGTACATATGAGATTCTCTTCAAAATCATAAATTCTGCCTTCCTAATATACCACCCTGAGGTTTAGGATCACCCATTAGTCTGCTGAGGTGGGGCTTGCTGCTGGCTTGTTGGGACACCACCTGTCCTGTACTGGTTCCCTTCAGCCACAGACTGAGGGACCTTCCCTGTTATTTCCCCTAATCTTCCAAGTTCAAAAACTTTTTGCTGCTTCCATTCTTCCAGGATTTTTCCTAGATTGTTATTTTCTGTGTTTTTCAATATGTATAAGTAAAAGAAAGCGTGACTTACCATTTATTCTGCCATCTTTGCTTCTGGAAGTTGGGTTCAGATTTTAAAAAAATACAACAATTTTGATAATGTTTAATAAATATTACATCCCTGAAATATTTGTATTATGGATATCAATGCGAAGCGTGAGATTTATAATTTAAATACATATTGGTTTAATATGAAGTAATTTATTAATTTATTTATAGAATTCCTTTTCCTCCTCAGATATTGATGCAATAGCTATCATTTCACTATAGTCTACTTAAAAATGTTAATCATGACCCAACATATCATGAAATTTATTCTTTTGTTTCTGAACACCCTAAAAGTTCAACATTGCCACTGCCTTTATTTATATCTCCTTAACTGCAGCATGCTTTTGACTTCAGTTTGAGTTTGTAACAAGAACATCAACATTGATATTTCTGTCAGCACTATGGTCAGAAAAGGGTGATAAATTTAGAATAGAATATTTTAAAACTATGATTTTTAGCACTCTCTGCCTCCTTTATTTTATTCTGTCATGGTAACTGTGGAAACAGAAGAGCTACAAAGGACTCGGTGGCATTTCTTAAATTTTTCTTTGTTTCATTAATTGCTTTGAATAAAAATAATAACTTCAATAATAATGATATCAATAATAATAACCAAGGGCCTATCCAATGCACCTTTGTAATTTGGTGATAATCTCTCTCTACTTAAATAAGCACAAAAAGAATATATAGTTGAAATCCTTTCCAGTAAAGTAGATCTTGGCAATTATATAACAAGAGTGAGATATAATAATGGACAGCTTACTTGTTCTACTGCTATCTATACAATGTCAGAAGAACTAGGGGAAGACTCCCGGTACATTAGCTCTTCAAGGGCATGAACTCGTTACCTCTGCCTTTGTATCTACAGCACTTATCACTGTGCTTGGAATTATTTAATTTAATAATTTAAATGTCTTAATTAATAAATAATAAACATTTATGGAATCCCTACAATGTAATAGGCACTATGGTGCATAGTAAGTTATTTATTGACTGACATTAGGTGTATTTTGTGTTGTACATTTCTAGTACTATTTGCCCAAGAGTCTCAGTGAATGAATTGGAATATATTGGTTCCAATTTATTTTATTGGAGGGAATAACCTCAGCAATGAGATCACAGATTAATGTATATCATAAACTCTAAAGACCTGAACTGTGCCTTATACTATCTCCACAATTCTAGTAGCATGTTCTGAATATAGTTATGTACTCAATGAGCATTTGTTGAATGAGTGAGTGAACTAATGATAGGAGAGTATTCCAAAGAGACTTAATCTGAAAAATAATAGCTTTAATATGAAATCATTAATAGAAACAATATTGCAAGCATTTACTAACATAAGTTAGAGAAAATGTCATTTTGTTAATCTTTTGTGGAACAATTCTTAGAGGCTTTCAGAGTAGGTAGTTTTCATTGTCAAGTGATTAATAAATGACTATGAATATAAAATAATCATTTTAATTAATATAAACAACATAAAATAACTATCCAAACTGAATGTAATTTGCAGTATTCTTGTGAGCCAAAGCTTTTAGACTAACCTAGGTTAGCTTAAGAAAAAACACATTAATTTAATTATTCACTCATTCCTAAGGGATGCACTCATGTATCAGTTTTCACCTATCATGGGAAATGCATTTGCAGCAAAGGTTCAATCCTCTGAAAATCTATTTTAATGTAAATACTCCTATGACCTTAACTGCAAAAAAGCAAATTGCTAGTATAGTACTAAATGACATGTTATCATTTCAATTTTATGTCCTTTAGACATGAGACTGTGTCATCCACACAAAAGTATGTGTTTGACATACAAGTCATATGTATTAGAAGATAACTTATCAAAGAAGACTATCAATGTGTCCAGCATAATGCCTAGAGGTACTCTAATGGAAATACTATGTTGGGAGAAAGACGTGGAGCACAAAACTTTTGCTAAGATGATGTTGAGGATCTTAATGAAACTCTGAGAAGTAGGTAATGGAGAGTTAAGTGAGAAACTAAAGTATGACAGCCAACTTTGAGGAAATTTTAAGTAGGAGATTTTAATTACTCTTAAAAGTCATTGAAAAAATATTTTTGTAGCATGAAATATTGATCCACTCCTATACTTCTGCCAGTGGATAGATAGATAGATAGATTGATAGATAGATAGATAGATAGATAGATAGATAGATAGATACATAGATGACAAATAGAACAGATAGAGAGGCATAGAAATTCTGGGCTACAATTGGACCATGGCTCTATGATATTTGAATTGTTTATTTCTGGCAGTGTAGTATTAATGTGATTAAAGATTTTCCCAGCCCATTCAATAGGGCCTTTACTTTCTGCCTTTACTTACTAGGTGGGAAACCACAGGCCCATACCTTTTGCTAATTAGATCACCAGAGGTGTGAAGCCCTCAAGGCCATAAGGAGAGGTGATAAGACCAGAGCTAATTATATGTGCACTGAGCTCTAGCCAATCAGATGTGCATAAATTCAGCCAATCAGAGACTAGCCAATCAGATGCAGACTAGAACTGTATATAAAAAGAGCTCAGAGTGTGAGAGAAGCATAATTGAGGAGCAGACATCAAGAATACATTGAGGCAGCAGACATCAAGAGGGTGTTGAAGAGCAGACATTGAGAGAGCCAGCACTGAGACAAAGTGCAGAGCAGAGAGTGCATACCAGAAAGTTGTGGAGATCAAAGAGATGAGAATCTACAGCATCAAGAGATTGGAGAACTGAGAATCCAGAGAAACCAGGAGACTGTGAGGACTTTGAGAACTGCAAGAGCTTTCAGAAGTGTGGGAGAGGACACAGGCAAGCAGACAGTTAGGATTCCTGAGTCATTGTTTATGGGAAGGCCCTAGTAGATGGGAAGGTTAAAATATGACTTTTTCCTTGCTATAATAACTGCATTAAAATTTCCTTGTTGGTACATTGAAGTGGGCTTACTGCTTTTGGAATATAATTAATGATATATTGAATAAGAGTCATTGGTTTTGGGATTTGATACTCAGGTGTCTAATTGAATGTTAGACTTCCTCTGCCTTCTACCTAGAGAGTTTTTCATACTTTGTGATTCCAAACCATATATTCATGGTCGTCCTTGAGATCATGGATCTTGCCTTAGTGATGCAGGCAGCTAGATATATTTTCTCCTTGGATTGAAAACTCTGGAATTTGGTTATAATATTCCTGGGAGTTTTGATGTTTTTATTTCTCTCTTTCAGGAGATGATAAGTGCATTATTTTGATTTCCATTTTAGTTTCTTGTTCTAGAATACCAGAACACTTTTCCTTAATAATTTCTTGAAATATGACATGTAGGTTTTTTTTGATCATTGCTTTCAGGTCATCCAATAAGTTTTAAGTTATCACTTTTTGTTCTATTTTCCAAGGAGTTGTTTTTCTAATGATGTGTTTCATATTTTATTGTATTATTTCATCCTTTTGATTTTGCTTTAACATTTTTTATTTCTTTTGGTGTCATGAAATACCACTTGCCTAATTCTCAATTTTTAAAAAAAATATTTTCTTTAATGATAGTTCTTTTTGGTAGTTCTTTTTCCATTTAGCCAATTCTACTTTTCAAAGAGTTCTTCTAACCTTTTTCATTTGACCCTGTACTAGAAATACTAGCAAAGCAATATGAGAAGAAAAGAAAATTGAATTGATGATGAGGTGATGAAGTAATGAGGTGATGAAATAATACTATCACTTTTTGCTGATGATATGATGATATACTTAGAGAATACTTGAGAAACAATATAAAATAAATTGAATTAAGCAGCAACTTCATCAAAATTGCAGGATATAAAATAAAACCACATAAATGATGAGAATTTCCATATATTGCCAACTAAGTCCAGCAGGAAGTGGTAGAAAAAGGAATTCATTTAAAATACTTGTATAAAGTAAAAAATATTCAGAATCTGCCTGCCAAGAGTAAACCAAGAACTGTATGAACACAATTATAACATACATTTCATGCAAATAAAGTGAGGTCCAAACAATTAGAGAAATATTAATTTTTGTTGTGAAGTCTAAGCCAATATAAATAAAATGACAATATTACCAAAAAATGTTTACTTATTTCATGAAAAACCAATTAAACTATCAAAAATTATTTACAGAGTTAGAAAAATGACAAAATTCATCAAGAAGAACCAAAGTTAAAAAATATCAAGGCATTCATCCAAAAAATATGTGAAGGAAAGTGGTCTAGCAGTTCCAGATTATAAATTGTACAAAGTGGTAATCATCAAAACAATGTGGCACTCATTAAGAAATAGTGGGATGGATCAGTGAAATAGATTGGGTGCACAATATGCAATAACAAGCAACTACCATAATCAAGTATCTAATAACTACAAAGATCCAAACTTTTTGGACAAGAACTCAGTATTAGACCAAACAATGCTGGGTAAACTAGAAAAAAAAAGTTTGGCAGAAGCTAGGCATAGAAAGTCTTACACCATATCCCAAGGTAAAGTCAAAATGGGCACATGATTTAAATATAAATGATTTCAGAAACTAATTAAGAGAGCATCGAGTAGTTTAACTGTTAAATCTATGGATAAAGCTAGAATTTATGAAAAGGCAGGAGTTAGAGGGAGTTAAGGGAAGTAAATTGGATAGTTTTGGTTACATTAAATAAAGAATTCTTTTACACAAACACAATCATTGTTGCCAAGATAAGAAAGAAAAAAAATGTGCGGAAAATGGGACATTAATGTATGATTATTGGAGCTGTAAATTGATACTACCATTGTGTAGAACAATTTGGAATTATGTTCAACAGGACATGCCATTTGATCAGGAAATACCATTACTATATCTGTATCTCAGTTAAAATGTAAAAGGACATATCGATTCAAAAATATTATAGCAGGTCTTTTTGTGGTGGGAAAGAGTTGGAAATTTTGTGCATCAACTGAGGAATCACATCTTGTGGTATATGTTTGTGAGTGAATACTGTTGTGCTATAAGAAATGATCAACAGAAATTTTTCTTAGAAAAAAAACAGAGAAGGCATATAGGAATTGATGAAAGTGAAAATAGAAGAAATGGATGGATATTATACATAAAGACATCAATATTGTACAATGATGAACTTTTAAGAACAATTCTCAGCAATACAAAATTCAAGCCAATTTTGGAGAATTTATGCCGAAAATGCTATCAACCGTAATTTTACTTTACTACCTTTATTTTTCTTGTTTTTGGGGGGAGGAGGTTCTTCTATTTTCTTTTGAAACATGGTTAATCTGGAAATACAAAAGTGCTTATCTCCTCAAGAAGGTTGGGGGAGAGGGAGGTAGGAAGGCAAGCTGAAATTCAAAATTTAAAAAAAATGTGATAAAATGTGTTTTACATGTAATTGAGCAAAAATACAATAAGTTTAAAAGTATTAGAGACACAAATTAAAAAAAATAAATCTAACTCTCATAAATTTAAATGGGAATATTAAACAATCCCATAAAAGAGTTACAGAGTTATAAAAAACAAAATCCCTATCATTTGCTTATGGGGAGTTTATTTTGCTTTCTTTTTCACTATTTTGTTTAATGGAACTGTTTTGTCTAAGATAACTAGCACATAATTTATCTAAGTAGTCATGGTAATGAAGAGGGTAGAGCACTGGCACTGGTGTCAGAAAGATTTTAATTCAAATTCTGCCTGAGACATTTAATAGAAGATGACCCTGGGCAAGTCCCTTAATATTAGTCTAATTCAGTTTTTTAATCTATAAAATAGGAATCATAACAGTTTCTACCTTATATCATTGTTGTAAAGATAAAATGAGATAATATTTCTAAAATGCAACACAATTGTAACTAATATTTTTATCATTATTATTTTTGTGATGATTATTTTTGCATTTTTTGTTTAGTATTTTATTTCCCTCCAATTAAATATAAAATATTTTTTTTACTTTATTTTTTCAAATTCTGAGTTAGAAATTCCCTCCCTTCATCCCTCCCCATTCTCCTCATTGAGAAGGTAAGGGATTCAATATAGGTTAAACTTGTACATTCATGCAAAACATATTTCCATATTAATCATGTTGTAAAAGAAAACACAGACAAAAAAACTCATGAAGAATGAAGAAAGCTTAGAAAAAAATATTCTTCAATCTTTATTCAGATACAATCAGTTCTCTCACTGGGGTTGTATAGCATTTTTCATCATTCTCTCTGAGTTGTCTTGTATCACTGTATTGCTGAGAATAGCTAAGTCACTCACAGCTGGTCATCTTACCATATTGCTGTTACTTTGTACACAGTGCATATCACTTTGCATCAGCCTCCTGTAAGTCTTTCAAGAATTTTTCAGAGCATCCTGCTCATCATTTCTTATAGCATAAGATTATTCTATCACAATCATATACCACAGCTTATTTAGCCATTTTCCAGTTGATGGACATCCTGTCAATTTCTAATACTTTGACATCAGAAAAAAATGCTAGGAATATTTTTGTACATATGGGTCCTTTTACTTTTACCTTTTTATCTTTTGGGGACCGCAGACCTAGTAGTGTTATTGCTAGGTCAAAGAGTCTGCATGGTTTTATAGCTCTTTAGTCATAGCTCCAAATTGCTCTAAACAGTTGTTGAATTAGGTCACAACTCCACCAAAAGTACATTAATGTCTCATTTTTCCCACATGTCCTCCAACATTTATCGCTTTCGCTTGCTGTTCTTTTAGCCAATAAAATAGGTGTGAGATAGTACTTCAGAATTTTTTTCAATTTGCATTTCACCAATTAATAATGACATAGCATTTTTCATATGGTTATAGATAGCTTTGATTACTTTATCAGAAAACTTTTTGCATCTTTTGGTCATTTTTCAATTGGCGAATGACTCTTATTTTTTATAAATATGACTCAGTTCTCTATATGTTTGAGAAATGAAATCTTTTTCAGAGAAACTTGCTTTAATTTTTTTTTCACAGTTACTATTGCTAACTGTATTTCCCTCAATGCTATTTCTCTCTCTGTTCATTCTGTTCTCTCTCTCCTTTCACCTTGTCCTTCCTCAAAAGTGTTTTGCTTCTAACTACCACTTCCCCAAATCAGTCCTGCCTTCTTTCACCACCCCCGCCTTCTCTTATCCACTTCCCTCCTACTTTCTTGTAGTGTAAGACACATCTCTATAGCCAATTGAGTTCTATATCATTTCCTTTTTGAGCCAATTTGGATGAGAGTAAGTTTGAGTCACTCTCCCCCATTGCCCCATCTTCCCGTCCAATGTAAACTTTTTCTTGCCTCCTTTAGTTGAGATAATTTGCTTTATTTCACCTCCCCCTTTCTCTTTTTTTCAGGGCACCCCTTAATTTTTTTAGACATCACCCCTTTATATTCAACTGACATCTGTGCCCTTTTCTATATATACTTCTTCTATCTGCCCTAATAATAAGAAAGTTCTTATGAGTTACAAGTATCATTGTTCCATGTCAGATTGTGGACAGTTTAATATTATTAATCGTTTATGATTTTCCTTTCCTATTTATCTTTTTTATGCTTCTCTTGAGTCTTGTATTTGATAGTCAAATTTTCTATTCAGCTTTGGCTTTTCATCAGGAGTGCTTGAAATTCCTCTATTTCATTAAATTCCCATTTTACACCTGATGGATTATACTCAGCTTTGATGGGCAGATGATTCTTGATTGTAATCTTCCTGCTTTGCCCTCTTAAATATCATTATCTAAGCCAGGGTTGTCCAAAATTTGGCCCATGGGCCACATGTGGCCCCCAGTGCAATTTGTGTGGCCCACCTTCAAGTATACAAATTTACATAAATGCTTTAGTAAACGAAGCAAAGCTACCACAGAGCTCTCACTAAAATGACAAATCAAAATATACTGTCTATTGTTTCAATAAAAGTCCTCTAATACTACGGAGTAGAAACTGGTAAATCTTGTGTTATTCTGGCTGTGGCTTCCATGATACTTGAATTGTTTCTTTCTGGTTGTTTGCAATATGTTTTCCTTGACCTGAGAGTTCTGGAATTCGGCTATAATTTTCCTGGGAGTTTTCATTTTGGGATGCCATTCAGTAGGTGATCAATGGATTCTTTCAATTTCTACTTTACTCTCTGTTTCTAGAATATCAGGGCAGTTTTCCTTGTTAATTTCTTAAAAGATGATGCCTAGGCTCTTTTTATTAATGGCTTTCAGGTAGTCCACAAGTTTAAAAATTATCTCTTCTGGATCTATTTTCCAGATCAGTTGCTTTTTGAATGAGATATTTCACATTGTCTGCCATTTTTTCCTTCTTTAATTTTTTATTGTTACTTGATTATTTATAAAGTCATTAGCTTCCACTTGCTCAATTCTAATTTTTAGGGAATTATTTTCTTAGTGCGCTTTTGTACTTCCCTTTTGATTTGGCCAATTCTCCTTTTTAAAGAGTTATTTTTTTTCTTCAGTGAATTTCCATCTAGCCAATTCTGCTTTTCAATGCTTTCTTCTTCTCCTCACAGTTTTTTGTACCTCTTTTAACATTTGGCCTAGTCTGTTTTTTTTTTTTTGCTTGTTAAAGGTATTGGAATATTTTAATTTAACAAATACAATACAATGATATTAATTAGCATGAGTATTGTACTTCCAAGGTATGATAAACTTAAATTATTTATATACAAAATCTGAAATAAGCATTGAAATAAAATACTTAAAATTATCACCTGGATCATGGAAACCAAAGACTAATTAATTGGTATCATCACAGAACACCAAGTAAAATAGCCAAAGGAAACACGCAAAAAGCTCTTCGTTGTAATCTTAATTCTCAAAACACACATGAATAGTTATCTTCTTATATGAATTCATGGAGACACTGTGGATACCTTCTATTTTTTCTTTATCAGGTTAAGAAACTAAAAGCAGGCATTTGAAAAACAGTACTAAGTGTAAATTATCAAGTCTAGACACATTTTAAAACCTAGCAATGACAATAAAACTTCACACGCTGACAATTCCTATCCCCAAGAAATTTGTCTGTGGATATAATATTTCCTTCATCCCTGGGAGGTGGATAAAACTAATTAAATCTCAGTTTCCTAAAGGGGAATACTAAGACTGGGGAGGTTAAATGTACTTCTCAAATACAGCAATTTAGGGATTGATCTCACTACTAAATTCTTAGAGACTTCTGACTTGACGCTCCAACGAAACACTCTACTTCACAGAATAAAGAGCTTAGATTAATTTCCAGAATACAAAAGTAAAATATGATGTAGTTAAAAACAGTACTTTGATGGCTTACAGACTTTTTTAAGTTTTAAAGGAACACTTATTACAAATAGTCAATACATCGCAAGCAACTCTCACAACACATTTATCGCCATATTACCACCGTCAAAATAACAGCTTCCTGGGACATGAGGAGATAATGCTCATTTCATGCATCAAAATGAAGAGATCCTTTGTCTTTAAACTGCCTTGTCCATCTTCCTATTTCCATTTTTCTTAACTGAAGCTCTTTCCGACTCCATAGCTTAGGTTCCATGCTTTCACATTCATTTATATCATCTGTTCCTTGGTGTCATATTCAGTAGAGTTCTGTTTGAGGTTGTGATGAAAACTTCAACCAAGGTAAAAAACAAACAAACAAACAAACAAAAAGCAAACAAAAACAAAGCTCATGCTGGAAAACTACATTAGAGTTCTTATCTAAGTTGATTCCTCCTGAAGTCTGGCACATTGAATGGGATTGTAATTATTGTACTGCAGTCTATTCTTCCTTAGTCAGAGGTGACAACTCTAGATCTGCTTGTTGCTCTAGTTGCTGCACCATTTTCATGGTATTATTCAAAGTAGCATGAATGCAGTTCATAGACACTTTCTGTTCAACAGCAAATTATTCCAATTGGGCACACAAAGTCTCATATGGAGATTTCATCATTGACAATTCCTTTAACAGTATAAGTGGATTTTCCTCTCCTGATGAATCATCAACAAGACTTTTCTTGACTTCAACTTCCAGCTTGTGTTGAATATAATCCAGATAAGATTCTGCTTTCTGTAATATCACTTCCAGCTTATTGACCACTGCCGCCAAGTGGAATAGTTGACATTCCTCAGGTGGCAAACCTAGTCTGTTTTTTATGTGTTATTTTCTTCAGTATTTTTGTGTCTCCTTTACCAAGTTGTTGACTCCATTATTCACGATTTTCTTGCGTTACTTTTCGATCCCTCCCACAATTTTGCCTTTACAAAGATCTCTTACTTGATTTTCAAAATAAGTTCTTTCCTCTTTGATGACCTGAGACAAATTCATATTTTTTCTTGATGGCTTCAGATGTTAGAGCTTTGACTTCTTTATCTTCTTCTGAATGTGTGTGTCTGATCTTCCTTGTCACATAATAACTTTCTATGTTCAGAATTTATTACTGTTGTTGGCTGATATGCCCAGCCTATTGTATGACTTTTAACTCTTGTTTGAAGTGGACCTCTGCTTAGAGGGTGGAGGGTGCACTGTCACAAGCTTCAAGATTTTGTGCAACTATTTTCCATGATACTTTCAGGGATGTGTAAGTTTATTTTTTGTTATTCCAAGGTTGTATGATCTAAGAACAGGCTCTGACTACTCTCCTGGCCTGTGAGCAACTACAATCACTCTTTTCTGGAACTGTGGAATGGTACCCACTGCATTGTGGCTGCAAGCTCTACTGTGCTGATGCTCTTCCTTGCTCTGAGACTGCCACCCAGGATGGCAACCTAAATCTGAGTATGAGCAAAGCATCAGAATCCTTCCCCATGTGCCAGCAAAGAGACCCCTGTAATCTCCAGATGCATTTTAATCTCCTTTCCACCTGTGGGCTGAGAGTGCCAGAAGCAGTTGCTGCTACTGCAGATCCAGTGATTCTCAAAGCTTTCTCCTGGCTTCCTGCAGCTGAGTCTGTACAGGCACTGCAAGCACTGGACTGTGTTCCACTCTCATCCAGGTACAGCAGACCTTCCTAGCCAATTTTCTAAGTTGTCTTTGGCTGGAAAATTATTTTGCCCTCTCTTTTTGTGGGTACTGCTACTTCAGAAATTGATTTATGACAATTATTTAAAGGTGTTTATGTGTTGGAGAGAGCACAGGTGAGTCACTGCCTTTTCTATGCCATCTTTGCTCCTCCTGCAGCAAATGTATTAAAGAGAAAAAGTATATAAAAGATCAGAGGTCATATATATATATATACACATTCATATATATACACACACATATATGTATATATATATATATATGTTCATGTACTTATTGAATATTTATATTTATACATACAAATTTATGAACATTCTCCAGAGAGATATAGGTTTTCATATAGATATATAATCATTGAGACTTTTTAAAGCTTGAGCAGGAAATAAAAAAATGGCTTTCATTGATTCCTATCTTTATTTTTCCCAAAACAATAGTATCTTCTTTTAGATAGTATAACAGCAGCTGTTCTTGGCTATTATGAAGTGAAAGTGCCACATTTTTTAATCATTAACTGAGATTGTTGAAAGTGTCATTGATTTTTCATTAACAGTAATCTATCCATTTGTAGAATTTGTGAAAAACCAAACATGTTCCTTATATGTTTCACTTAGTTTTTTTCTTAAGTTCAATTCACATGGTAATTATATTTTCCTTGCCATTTGCAAATATTATAAAATTGTTTAGTTCATACTTCATCTGTGAATATGATGCCTCAATAATAATTATTATTACTCTTGGGATTCCAATAATCTGTTTATACTCCACAATTTTTCTTTCAAGAGAAAGTTTAAGAATCAGTACCTTTATGTAAAGATAATTGAACCTTTTATTTTTGGTTGGGAGAAGCTGCTATTGTTACGTGAGTTGGAACCTTATGGATTTATCCTCTTATTGTCTTCCCTAAGGAGGTTTGTTGAGAAAATTTTCCCCCTGAAGAGATGGAGAGTGGTATTGAATAAAAGAAAGATGTAACCCAAAGGGAGAGTATTGGACAGAATTGCTCCCACTGAGGTTGAAGCTGTATATCACCTTTTACCATCCACCTTACAAACTGCTGGAAATATATCATCACGGGGATGCTAGGGAAAATTTTGGCAACCAGTTTTATGAGAATTAGAGGATAGATGTCATTGTTTCTTATCTAATTATTAAACATGATTGTTAGTGTTCCATAGCTATAAATTCAGTGATTTTTAAAAACTTTTGATTTTTAAATATCTGCAAGAAGTTTTAGATGAAGAAATTTGGCAACTTAAGTTCATAATGAAAATAACATGAATGCTTTCATTTAAAAACACATGTAATATATATCTGTATAACATGAAATGTATATATATAATATAATATAGTATAGTAATTGTATGCAATACTGTATTGTATCTACATATCAGATATTGTATCTATATATTCGATACAAGGTTAAAGTACCTGTTTTGCTTATAAGCAGGTTAAATCTAGAGATCTGATAATTGCTTTAATAAATGGTATTACATGAAGAGATGAAAATTCAATATCTTCTGAATATCAACTCAGATTCTTGGTACTTAATAGCATTCTTTTTTATCAGTAATAGCGATCAACAAATAAACCACAATTTATTATGCACCTAATATGTGCTAGATGGAAAGGGAAAAAAAATGACAGAAATAAAACCTCTCTTCTCAAAGCTTTACCTTCCTCCTGAGAGTCAAAATAAAGACCACCAGTCATATTGATAAATAGATGATATAGATAAACTACATATATATGCATATATATGTATATATTAATCAGAAAAGGGTTTATGAAAATGTAGCTCTTTCAGTTCAATCCAATTAATCTAAACAAAAATTTGTTATAAATGAACATTGTGTGCATCATACTACATGAGACCTCAAGGGCAAATATTCTCTTTCAAAAATGAAATAATCAGGAAAAAAAATTATAGTTGATCATGTGTAAGACAATGTGGTATTATTTTGATGAAATACTTTTCCCACCCATTCAATAGAGCCTTTACTTACAGCCTTTACTTACTAGGTGGGAAGCCCCAGGCCCACACCCATTTGATAGTTAGGTCTTCAGAGGTGTGAAACCCTCAGGGCCCTGAAAGAGGTGCTAATACCAGAGCCAATTGCATGAGTACTGAGTTCTAGTCAACCAAAAATTCATGAATTCAGCCAATCAGAGACCTGAGTTCCAGGCAAACAGATGTAGGCTATGGCTGTACATAAAGAAAGCCCAGAGTTTGAGAGAAGCAGAACTGAGAGCAGCAAAATGAGGACAGCAGCAGAATTGAGAAGCAGATATTAAGAAGACATTGAGGCAGCAGACATCAATAGGGCATAGAACAGCAGACATTGAGACAGCCAGCATTGAGAGAGATTGCAGAGCAGAGAGTACAGACCAGAAAGTTGTGGAGATCAAAGAGCTGAGAATATACAGCATCAAGAGATTGGAGCACTGAGAATCCAGAGAATCCAGGAGACTGCAAGGACACTGAGAACTGCAAGGGCTTTCGAACTGTAGGAGAGGAAAGCAGACAGTTAGGATTCCTGAATGATTGTTTATGGGAAGGCCCTAGTAGGGGGGGTGGTTACAAGATGACTTGGTTACTTGCTATAATACTGGTGTTATAATTTCCTTGTTGCTACACTGAGGTGGGCTTACTGGTTTGGGAATATAATTAATGCTATATGTAATTGGGGTTATTAGTCTTGAGATTTGATGCTCTGTTTTCTAAAAAAATGTTATACTTCATCTGCTTTCTACCTAGAGAGTTTTTCATAATTTGTGATTCCAAACCATACATGCATGTTCATGGTCATCTTTTAGGTCATGAATCTTGCCTTACTGATACAATTAAACTTTGGTTGTTCCATAAAGATGTTCATATTTCCATGTTTTTCATATATTGGTGCTACATAGGCTTAATTGTTTGTTTAGTTTTGATTACATATTCAAAGAAAATCAGAAAAACCTTAGAAAGAGCATGGAAGAGAATCTTCTGGATGGTTAAATCAAACAAGAGCTTTGCTATTTTTGTTGTGGAATGATAGAAGGACATGTAGAACAGTTATCTGAAGAGTAAAAGAAAAGGAATTACATTCAGAAAATAAATAATCTAAACATGTACTGTATAGTATCAGAAAATGTGTCTTAGGTAAGTAAAATACCAGTTTTATACTCTCACAAGTATGTTCAATTGCAAGAATTTCTGTGTGTGTGTGTGTGTGTGAGAGAGAGAGAGAGAGAGAGAGAGAGAGAGAGAGAGAGAGAGAGAGAGAGAGAGAGAGAGAGAGAGAGAATAGGAAAAACTTCCAACATTTAAATATTTTTTCTTATTTGTTATTAGTAAAGAATTTTAGAAACCTCTAAGTACTCCTCCTTCTGCTTATTTTTTTAAACAAGATTTTCTAATCTATTTCTGTAGAGCTTCTTAGACCTGTATGGAAAACATTTTTTCAATAAAATTAAAATTCTTAGCAAGGGAATTGACCTTTCTTCTCTTTATAGATTCAGCAAAAGAACCAAAATGTAGTGGACTGGTAAAAGTTTTCTTATACCTCATTTCTTTTTAAGATCATCAAGATCAGCCTCAGACACTTATTAGGGATATGATCTCAAGCAAATCACTTAATCCTGTTTGCCTCAATTCTTTCTCTCTAAAACAAGTTGGACAAGGAACTTTAATATCTTTGCACAAACAAATAAAAGAAAAGCAAAACAAAAGTACTAAAGAATGAGGCCACAAAGAGTTGGATAACAATGAAATAACTGCCTTTTGTAATATGTTTCAAATATGTTTTTTTAATTATTGCCACACTAGTTTTACTATTATAAAATTTTACTAGGTCATATTATACTATTTGTTTATGTTAATTATTTAACCCCTTTATGGATCGACTCTTTATCAATTGGGGAATGGTTCTCATCTTTATGAATTTGACTCGTTTCTATACACAGTATATATTTGAAAAATAAAAACTTCATCAGAGAAACTTGCTATAAAATTTTTTATCATGATTTCATTGTTTATGATTCCTTTTAGCAAAATGTACTTTTCTTGATTATCCCTTAAAATTAGGTGTATTTTTGTTTTTGTTTTTTTATACGATATTGGTTGCTACCCCTTCCTTTTTAAAGTTTAGCTGAAACATTATATCCTGTTCTAGACTTTTATTTTAACTCTGTGTATGTCTTTCTGTTTCAAGTGTCTCTGGTAAGCAACATGTTGTTTGATAATGATTTCTAATCTATTCTGCTATTGGCTTCTATTTCATGAGTGAGCTCATCCTATTCACATTAACAGTTATGAGTATTAACTTTTTTTTCATCTATCCAATTTTCTTCTGTTTCTTTTTTCTTTCCCTCTTTTCATCCAGTCCCAACTCAAAAGTCTATTTTGCTTCTTACTATTGATTCTTTTAATCAGCTCACCCTCTTATCATGTCCCACGTTCTTTTATCCCTTTTCTTTTCTCTTTTCCTATTGGAAAATGCATTTCTATACTCAATTAAGTGCCTATATATTTTTCCCTCTTTGAACAAATTTTGATAAGTGTGAGATTCAAGTATTGCCCACCCCCATCATTTTTTCTTTCCACTGGAAAAGCTCTTCCTTGAACACCTCTTTTGTGTGAGAAAAATTTCCCCATTCAATCTTTCCCTTCCTCATTGTCCTAGTGTATCTCTTTTTATCACTTTCTTTTTAATTTTTAAGGGATCATTCCAACATAATTACTTTACATTCATGCCTTCTGTCTATATAAACTTAACTTTCCTAGTAATATAAAGTTTTTAGCAGCTACACAAATCATCTTCCTATAAAGAGTTGTAAACAGTTAAATATTATTACGTCCCTTATGAGTGCTCTTTGATTTTTACCTTTTTATACTTCTCTTGAGTCTTGTATTTGAAAGTCATATTTTCTTTTCAGCTCTGGTGTTTTCAAAAAGAAAGCTTGAAATTCCTCTATTTTTTTATTATTTAAATTTATTTATTTAACATATTTGGTTTTCAGCATTGATTTTCACAACAGTTTGAATTACAAATTTTCTCCCCATTTCTACCCTCCCCTCCACTCCAAGATGGCATATATTCTGGTTGCCCTGTTCCCCAGTCAGCCCTCCCCTCTATCACCCCGCTCCACTCTCATCCCCTTTTCCCTTCCTTTCTTGTAGGGCAAGATAAATTTCTACGCCCCATTGCCTGTGTATCTTATTTTTTAGTTGCATGCAAAAACTTTTTTTTTGTTTTTGAACATCTGTTTTTAAAACTTTGAGTTCCAAATTCTCTCCCCTCTTCCCTTCCCACCCACTCTCCCTAAGAAGTCGAGCACTTCAACCTAGGCCACGCATGTATCATTATGTATAACCCTTCCACAGTACTCATGTTGTGAAGTGCTAACTACATTTTCCTCCTTCCCAACCCATCCCGCTTTATTGAATTTTCTCCCTTGACCCTGTCCCCTTTCCAAAGTGTTTGTTTTGATTACCTCCACCCCCATCTGCCCTCCCCTCCATCATCCCTCCCTCTTTTATTTTTTTTTTATCTTCCTCCCTCTTCTTTCCTGTGGGGTAAGATACCCAACTGAGTATGTATGTTATTCCCTCCTCAGGCCAAATCTGATGAGAGCAAGGTTCACTCATCCCCCCCTCACCTGCCCTCTCCCCTCCTCCCACAGAACTGCTTCTTCTTGCCACCTTTATGCGAGATAATCCACCCCATTCTATCTCTCCCTATCTCCCTCTCTCAGTATGCTGCTCTCTCATCCCTTGATTTCATTTTATTTCTTTTAGATATCTTCCCTTCATCTTCAACTCACCCTGTGTCTGCTCTCTCTCTTTTACATATATATATATATATATACATATATGTATAAACACATATATATATACACATATAAAAACACACATATATATACATACATACACTTGCATACATATACACATAGATACATACATACATACACATTCACTTATATATATACATAAACATATATATGCATATTCCCTTCAACTACCCTAATACTGAGGTCTCATGAATCATACACATCATCTTTCCATGTAGGAATGTAAACAAAACAGTTCAACTTTAATAAGTCCCTTGCAATTTCCGTTTCTTGATTACCTTTTCATGCTTCTCTTGATTCTTGTGTTTGAAAGTCAAATTTTCTATTCAGTTCTGGTCTTTTCACTGAGAAAGCTTGAAAGTCTTCTATTTTATTGAAAGTCCATATTTTGCCTTGGAACATGATACTCAGTTTTGCTGGGTAGGTGATTCTAGGTTTTAATCCTAGCTCCATTGACCTCCGGAATATCGCATTCCAAGCCCTTCGATCTCTTAATGTAGAAGCTGCCAGATCTTGGGTTATTTTGATTGGGTTTCCACAATATTCAAATTGTTTCTTTCTGGCTGCTTGCAGTATTTTCTCCTTGATCTGGGAGCTCTGGAATTTGGCAACAATATTCCTAGGAGATTTCTTTTTGGGATCTATTTGCGGAGGCGATCGATGGATTCTTTCAATTTCTATTTTGCCTAGTGGCTCTAGAATATCAGGGCAGTTCTCCTTGATAATTTCCTGAAAGATGGTATCTAGGCTCTTTTTTTGATCATGGCTTTCAGGTAGTCCAATAATTTTTAAATTGTCTCTCCTGGATCTATTTTCCAGGTCAGTGGTTTTTCCAAGGAGATATTTCACATTGTCTTCCATTTTTTCATTCCTTTGGTTCTGTTTTATAATATCCTTATTTGTCATAAAGTCACTAGCTTCCACTAGCTGCAATCTAATTTTTAAGGTTGGTATTTTCTTCAGTGGTCTTTTGGACCTCCTTTTCCATTTGGCCAATTCTGCCTTTCAAGGCATTCTTCTCCTCATTGGCTTTTTGGAGCTCTTTTGCCATTTGAGTTAGTCTGTTTTTTAAGGTGTTGTTTTCTTCAGTGTATTTTTCAGTATTTTTTTGGGTCTCCTTTCGCAAGTCATTGACTTGTTTTTCATGGTTTTCTCGCATCCTCATTTCTCTTCCTAATTTTTCCTCTACTTCTCTAACTTGCTTTTCCAACTCCTTTTTGAGCTCTTCCATGGCCTGGGATCAGTTCCTGTTTTTCTTGGAGGTTTCTGTTGTAGGCTCTTTGACTTTATTAATTTCTTCTGTCTGTATGTTTTGGTCTTCTTTGTCACCAAAGAAAGAATGCAAAGTCTGAGACTGAATCTGGGTGTGTTTTTGCTGCCTGGCCATATTCCCAGCCAACTAACTTGACCCTTGAGTTTTTCAGTGGGGTATGACTGTTTGTAGATTACAGAGTTCTATGTTCCATGTTTGGGGGGGGAGGTGCCAGCTCTGCCACACCAGCACTGCTCCTTCCCCAAGGACCCCCAGTCCAGACTGGGCTTAGATCTTCGGCAGGCTGTTGCACCCCTGCTCTGATCCGCCACTTAATTCCTCCCACCAGGTGGGCCTGGAGCCGGAAGTAACAACAGCTGTAGCTGCCCCACCTCTGCTGCCCCCGGGGCTGGAAGTCGAACCGCGAACTCCTTCCACTCCCGCAGCTTTTCCCACTAACCTTCTCAGCAATCTTTGGTGTTTGTGGGTTGAGAAGTCTCATAACTGCTGCAGCTCACTGAATCAGGGCGCTAGGGCCCCCTCCGCCCGGCTTCTGATCTGGATGGTCCACGCCGCTCAGGCTGTGCTCTGCTCCACTCTGTTCCCAGCTTCCAGCTCCCAGCTCCCAGCTCCGAGCTCTGTGTGGGATAGACCTCACCCAGAGACCATCCAGGCTGTCCTGGGCTGAAGCCCTGCTTCCCTCTGCTGTTTTGTGGGTTCTGCCATTCTAGAATTGGTTCAGAGCCATTTTTCATAAGTTTTTGGAGGGTCTTGGTAGGGAGCTCACACTATTCCCTGCTTACCAGAAATTATATAGTTTGGCTCTTTAGGTGATTCTTACTTGTAGTCCTAGCTGATTTGTCTTCCAGAATATCATATCCAAACCACACAGTCCTTTAACAATAAAGTAGCTAAACCATGTATGATCCTGACTGTGGCACCACATTATTAGAATTATTTCTACCTGGTTACTTGTAGTATTTTCACTTTGACCTGGAGCTCTGGAATTTGGCTATAACATATCTGAGAGTTTTAAATTTGGGATCTCTTTCTGGTGTTGCTAGCCTGATTCTGTCAATTTCTATTTTACCCTCTGTATCTATTATATTAGGACAGTTTTCCTGGATATATTTTTTTTTTAAATATGATGTCTAGAGTCTTTCTTTTATCATGACTTTTATATAGTCCAAAAATTATTAAATTATATCTCTGTGATCTGTTTCACTGATCAGTTTTTCCCCCATAGGATCCTTTACATTTTCTTCCATTTTTTGTATTTCTTTTTAAATTTTATTCAGTGTTTGGGGAAGCACTATCTTGAGCTTAAGGTTTTTTTATAGTGCTGTTTTCAGAGCTAGTTCTAGGCATCTACAAGTTTTTGTTGCTTCCAAGGCTGTATGATCAGGGGAGATGTATAGTAATTGCCCTTCTGGTCTGCACTCTCATCTTTACCCAGGAAGAATTGAAATTTCCTGCAGCTACAAGTGCTAGTAATCTCTTTGCCTTGGAAGTGTAACCAATTTCCCTGCTCCCTTGTGACAAAATCCCAGTTATCTGCTCTACCTTGGAACTGCAACCCAGAAATGTGTATGGAGGGCCAATCACTGTCAAGTATACCCAGTTCCAGCAAAGGGTCCCATGTAATTTCTTTCTAACCATTTGTGTAACTCTCTTACCAACTCTGGACTGAGAGTTTGTAAAGCTGTTACTGCTACTGCTGTGACTATTGGGGCTGTGGCCCCAGGTGTGGGCTCCTAACTGCCTTCCACCCTGACGTCAACCTCTCCTTAAAAACACCTAACTTTTCTTAGGCTATAAAAGTGTCTTCCCATGACCTTTTGTTAGCTTTGACTTCAATATTTGGTGTGTAGAATTGTTTTAAAGTTGTTGGGAGGAGAATATTGGGAAAGTTAATCTGAGTTACCTCTAATCCACCATTTTATAAGTTACATTTTTAATACTGTTATTTATTTATTTTCATTTCAGTCTGGAATTCCTATTTCCTGAATGTAGGCTGAATTTTTCTTACTTCTAAGTTGTTGTTGTCGTCGTTGTTGTTATTATTGTTTTGCTCTCAGAACATTTGTATGGCCCATCAGGAATGTAGATCAAGTCTGTATCCAGTATTTACATATGTCTTGTGTCAGCAAAAATCCTTTAGCTAATAACACACCTCAAGAAGATTAGATGGATAATGTTTTCATACCATAGAATTTGGTAGAAGTAGCTTTGATACTACAAGAAAGACAGAGTTAAGAATGACAATCCTTCCTTTATATAAGTATTATGTTTTGAAAGAAAAATTTTTGGATAGAACTAGTTACTCCACTCTGTAATACTCAAACTAAATGGTGTTGAAGATACTTATTGTTTCACTTTTCTCTTAGTAATCTTGACCAGGTTGCTATTTTTCACCTAATCATAAAAACTTTTTTTCTTGGTAAGGAGATACTCTCACTATGAAAGAGAATTGTGTGTCACATAGAAAGACAATGTCAATAAGAAACATTGATTTATATTTACTAAATAGATACTGTGTGTGTGTGTGTGTGTGTGTGTGTGTGTGTGTGTGTGTATGTGTTAACCCCACCTTATTCTTGGGAGAATTCTGATAAAGAATTGACTCTTGTCACTATGTGCATGGGTATAAAGCATAGGAGGTTATTACTGGAGAATCATGCAGATAGTCAAAAACTTTTTGGATTTCACTTGGAATTGACATATAAATGAGAGATATTAAGAGTTTTCAAAAAGAGCATCATATCAGAGCTAATGAATCCTCACCTCTTTCCAATTTCAAGAATAACATTTTAAAGAAAACATGAACAATTTGGTGGAGCTAAGAAGGTGTCTGGAAAGCAGGGACTCACTTAAACTCTCCCCCAGGTCCATCCAAACACCTGTAAAAACTGGCTTTGAACAAATTCTAGAGCTGTGGAACCCATGAAATAGCAGAGGGAAACAGGTCTCCAGCCCAGGAAAACCTTGAGGGTTGCTGGGAAGGATCTATCACACCATGATGGGAGTGGATCGCAGCCCACCACAGGCCTAGCCAGGACCAAGCAGACTAGGAGTGGTGCAGAGTGGGCCTAAGGGGCCATGAATCACTTAGCTGTGGCAATTGCCAGACTTCTCAACCCACAGTTGCCAAAGACCACAGAGTAAGTTAGTGGGAAAACTGCAGGATGTGGGTGAGAGAGGTGTGCTGTCTGCTGCTCAACCCCAGCCTTAGGGTCAGCAAAAATTGCACTGTGGCTGTGCTGATGGTGGCAGCAGCAGGAGCTGCTACAGCTGCTTCCGGAGTTACAGGGTCAGCTGCTTCCAGTGTCCCTGGCCCCCACAGTGGGAGGAATTGAGTGGTGGATCACAGCAGGAGTTCAGCGAGTGCTTTGCTGGTGAAGAAGACAGAGTTCTCTTTCTTTGCCCTGCTTGGATCTGGGTCATAGTCCTGATTGGTGGTTCATGGGGGAGGAAGAGCATGGGAGTGGCAGAGCTTGCTGTGATGGCAGAGCAGAAGTAGCTCTGAAAACAGCTGCACAGACCCTCAGGCTTGGAACAAAGTAAACTCTACTCTACAAGCAGTCATATGCTGACAGAAAGCTCAAGGGCCAGGTAGTTGGCTAGGAACATGATCAGGCAGTGAAAAAGGACTCAGACTCAGACAATAGAATCTTTTTGGTGACAAAGAACATCAAAACATACAGCCAGAATAAGTCAACAAAGACAAATAGAATACATCAAAAACCTCCAAGAAAAAATATGAATTGGTCTCGGGCCATGGAAGAGATCAAAAAGAATTTGAAAAAGCAAGTAAGACAAGTAGAGGAAAAGTTAGGAAGAGAAATGAGTGTGATACAAGAAAATCATGAAAAACAAGTCAATGACTTGCTGAAGGAGACCAAAAAATGCTGAAGAAATCTACACTTTAAAATAGAGTAACCAAATGGCAAAAGAGCTCCAAAAAGTCAATGAGGAGAAGAATGTTTTGAAAGGAAACATTAGCCAAATGGAAAAAGGAGGTGCAAAAGACCACCTTAAAAATTAGGTTGCAGCAAGTGGAAGCTAGTGACTTTATGAGAAATCAAGAAAATAATAAAACAGAAACAAAAGAATGAAAAAAATGGAAGACAGCATGAAATATCTCATTGGAAAAACCACTGACCTGGAGAAGAGATCAAGGAAAAGTCATTTAAAAATTACTGGTCTACCTGAAAGCCATGATCAAAAAAAATATGCCTAGACAGCATTTTCAAGAAATTATCACGGAAAACTGCCCTAATATTCTAGAAACAGAGGGTAAAATAGAAATTGAAAGAATCTACTGATTGCCCCTTGAAAAAGATCCCAAAAGTAAATTCCTAGGAATATTGTAGGCAAATGCCAGAGTTCCCAGGTGAAGGAGAAACTATTGCAAACAGCCAGAAAGAAACAATTTGAGTATTGTGGAAACACAATCAGGACAACACAAGATGTAGCAGCTTCTGCACTAAGGGATTGAAGGGCTCGAAATATGATATTCCAGAGGTGAAAGGAGTTAGGGTTAAAACCAAGAGTCACCTACCCAGCAAAACAGTATAATGCTCCAAGGCAAAATATGGATTTTTCAATAAAATAGAAGACTTTCAATCTTTCTTGATGAAAAGACCAGAGCTGAATAGAAAATTTGACTTTCAAGCACAAGAATCAAGAGAAGCATGAAAAGGCAAACAAGAAAGAGAAATTAAAAGGGACTTACTAAAGGTGAATTATTTTGTTTACATTCCTACATGGAATGGTGATGTTTGTAATTCATGAGACCTTTGTCAGTATTAGGTTAGTTGAAGGGAATATACACATATAGAGGCAGAGGACACAGCATGAGTTGAATATGAATGGATGATATCTAAAAAAAATTAAATTAAATTAAGGGGTATGAGAGAAATATATTGAGAGAGGGAGGAAGGGAGAGATAGAGTGAGGTAAAATATCTCACATAAAATTGGCAAGAAAAAGAAGTTCTATTGCAAGGAAAGAGGGGGCAGGCAAGGGGAAATGAATAAATCTTGCTCTCTTTGGATTTGACTTCAGGAGGGAATAATTCAAACTCAAGTGGGTATGTTACCCCACAGGAAAGTAGGGGGAAAGGGATAAGAATTGGGGGATGATAGAAGGGAAGGCAGATCAGGTGAGGGATTAATCAAAAGCAAACACTTTTGAAAAGGGGCAGGGTGAAGGGAGAAAATTGAATAAAGGGGGACAGGATAGGATGGAGAGAAATATAATTGGTCTTTCACAACACAATTATGGTCTGAGTGTTTTGAATAATGATACATATGTGGCCTATGTTGATTTGCTTGCCATTTTGGGGAGGGTGGTTGGGGAGGAAAGAGGGGAGAGAATTTGGAACTCGAATTTCTAAAAGCAGATGCTCAAAAAAAGTTGTTTTTGCATGCAACTGGGAAATAAAATATACAGGCAATGGGGTGTGGAAATCTATCTTGCCCTACAAGAAAATTAGGGAAAAGGCGATGGCGGGTGGAGTGGGGTGACAGAAGGGAGGGTTGACTGGAGAATGGGGCAATCAGAATATATTCCATCTTGCAGTGGCGGGGGGGAAGGTAGAAATGGAGAGAAAATTTGTAAGTGAAAATCTTGTGGAAATCAGTGTTGAAAACTAAAAATATGAAATAAGAAAATATTTTAAAAAAAGAAAACATGAACTGTTTGCAACAAGGTGGAAACAGTACTCTAAATGAGAGTAGACAGTCCTTCCAGCATAGTGATTCTGTTATATATTCACGGAATGAATCTCTTGCTCAATATATAAGGTGCCCTGTTCATTTTCACTTTAATGGATGAATCTAATGTGTATCTTCTCCATTGACTAGGTCTCATTATATTCATCCAATGACACAGTATATTTACACAATTATCAGTGCATTCCTTTAAGAAGTATAAAACAAAGAATCTGGGCTACGATGATGGCTTAATTTTGTTAGGGTTTTTTAAGTTCAAATCTGAGTGTTATCATATAGTTCTTTGACATTTGGAGATATTGTAAAATCGTTTGGTTCATGGGTCATTTGTGATTATGATGCTTCAATGACAACTGTTAAGGTATGGGAGTTGCAACAATGCATACACACACCACATTACTCTTGAAGGAAGAATATCAACCTTTTCAACAACATTTTATCACAATTATTTGTTTAAAAAATTAACTCTGGGAGCACTACTGAACCAAAATAAATTTTTCATATTGCCAGGATGATTGAAAACAAATGTCTTGGCTGTTAGAAAATTTTATTTATGAAGCAAACTTTTATGGCTTAAATAAGTGTCTAGGCTGTTGGGACACAGAAATTTAAATAGATGTTTGTCTTTTTAAAATCCCCTAACTCTCCTCCCCAACCCAACTTCTATGGGATAGGCAGTCAGAACCATAGGAAATACTGTAATCAAGGTGTTGTCATATTTTCTCACTTTCAAACACTGCTTCAGCATTTCTTATAAAATTATATTATTTAATAATTAACTAACTAAAAGATAGTAAGAGAATTTGAATGATTTCATTGCTTTTGATGGTAGTTCCTGAGACAGTAGAGACACAATCGTAAATATATACTATTTTCTTTCCCAGACACTTACTCATATTTGAAGAAATCTAATAACGACCAGCTTAAAAAGGAGTCTAACTTCTGAGCTACATATTAACAACACAATAAGAATATGAAAAGAACCAATTATCATTTTAGAAGAGCTTAAATTCTAAATCTGACATGGTTATGGTTTTATAAATAAATTTATTTTAAAATATGCTTAAGTAACTTAAAAATTAAATCATCAAGGATGCTTTCAAGATATTATCAAAAACATTCTGTTGATAGGAATCTATTTATTTGTTCTTTTAAATCTTTTTCTGAATGCAAAACAGTGAAAATTTGGATGATAATGGTTTAAGAGGTTTATATTTTATAAAAAAGATTTTTCAATTTCTTGCATTAAATTATACATTAGTGATGGACTTGGCAAAGCCAAGATGGTGGCTGGAAAACAGGGACTTGCTTAAGCTCTCCCACAGGTCCCTACAAACACCTGTAAAAATGGCTCTGAACAAATTCTAGAGCTACAGAATAAAAAAAAAATAGCAAAGGGAAGCAGGGCTCCAGCCCAAGAAAGCCTGGATGGTCCCTGGGAAGGGTCTATTGCATGGAGCTGGGAATGGAGTAGAGCACAGCCCAGCATGGGCCACGCCAGGTCCAGCCAGACCAGGAGCCAGGTGGAACAAGCAGGAGTTCCGGAATCATTGAGCTGTGGTTGTTACCAGACCTCTCAACCCACAAACGCCAAAGACAACAGAGAAGGTTAGTGGAAAAATGGCTAGAATGAAAGGAATGCAAGGTCAGCACTAGTCCCAGGAGCATGGAAGTGGTGCAGCTCTGCTGCTGCTTCCAGAGCTCCAGCTGTAGTTGCTTCCTGCCCCAAGCCCACCCTGTTGGAGGAATTATGTGATGGATAAGAGTGGGAGTGCAGAGCCTGCTTGGATCTGGGTCTTGGTCCAGGTTGGCAGTTCATGGGGGAGGACAAACACTGGTGTGGCAGAGTTTGCTGTGTAGAAGTACCTCGGAAAACAGCAGCACAGCCCCTTAAACTTCGGACAAAATACTCTCTACTCTACAAGCAGTAGACAAAAACCTCAAGGGTCAAGTAGTTGGCTGGTGACATGAACAGGCAGCGAAAACAGACTCAGATTCAGACTCAGACTTTAGAATCTTTTTTTGGCAACAAAGAAGATCAAAACATACATCTAGAAGAAGTCAACAAAGTCAAAGGGCCTACCACAAAAGCCTCCAAGAAAAATATGAATTGGTCTCAGGCCATGGAAGAGATCAAAAAGAATATGGAAAAGCAAGTAAGACAAGTAGAGGAAAAATTAGGAAGAGAAATGAGAATGATGCAAGAAAATCACACAAAAAAAAATAATTCAACGATTTACTAAAGGAGACAAAAAAAATACTGAAGAAAATAACACCGTAAAAAATAGACTAATTCAAATGGCAAAAGAGCTCCAAAAATCCAATGAGGAGAAGAATGACGTAAAAGGCAGAATTAGCCAAATGGAAAAGAAAGTTCAAAAGACCACTGAAGAAAACACTACCTTAAAAATTAGATTGGAGCAAGTGGAAGATAGTGACTTGATGAGAAATGAACATATTATAAAATGGAACCAAAGAAATGAAAAAAAGATGTAGGACAATGGGAAATAACTCATCGGAAAACTACTGACCTGGAAAATAGATCAGTGGTAGATAATTTTAAAATTATTGGACTACTTGAAAGCCATGATCAAAAAAAGAGCCTACATATCATCTTTCAAGAAATTATCAAGGAGAACTGACCTGATATTTTAGAGCCAGAGGATAAAACAGAAATTGAAAGAATCCACTGATCACCTCTTGACAAAGATCCCAAAAAGGAAACTCCTAGGAATATTGTTGACAAATTCCAGAGTTCCCAGGTGAAGGAGAAAATACTGCAAGCAGTCAGAAAGAAACAATTTGAGTACTGTGTAAACACAATCAGGATAACACAATATCTAGCAGCTTTCACATTAAGAGATCATAGGTCTTAGAATATGATATTCCAGAGGTTGAAAGTTAGGATTAAAACCAAGAATCAACAACCCAGCAAAACTGAGTATCATACTCCAAGGCAAAATATGGATTTTCAATACAATAGAAGACTTTCAAGCTTTCTCAGTGAAAATACCAGAGCCAAATAGAAAATTTAACTTTCAAACACAGGAATCAATAAAACTATGAAAAGGTAAACAAGAAAGAGAAACCATGAGGGACTTACTAAAGTGGAACTGTTTTGCTTACATTCCTACATGGAAAGATGATGTGTGTAATTCATGAGACCTTTATCAGTATTAGGGCAGTGTAAGGGAATATATATATATATATATAGACAGAGGGCACAGGGTGAGTTCAATATGAAGGGATGATATCTAAAAACATAAAATCAAATTAAGGGATGAGAGAGGAATATATTAAGAGAGGGAGAAAGGGAGAGATAGAATGGGGTAAATTATCTCACATGAAAGTGGAAAGAAAAAGTTCATTGGAAGGGAAGAGGAGGCAGCTGAGGGGGGATGAGTCAATCTTTCTCTCTTCTGATTTGCCTTGAGGAGGGAATAACATACACAATCAATAGTCTATCGTACCCCACATGAAGGTAGGGGGAAGAGGATAAGAAAGGGGGAACGATAGTAGGGAGGGCAGATGGGGGAAGAAGTAATCAAAAGCAAACACTTTCAAAAAGGGACACGTTCAAGGAAGATATTTGAATAAAGGTGGGGCAGGATAGGCTGGAGGGAAATATAGTTAGTCTTTCACACCATGAATACTTATGGGAGCATTTTGCATAATGATACATGTGTGGTCTATGTTGAATTGCTTGCCTTCTTAGGGAGAGAGAGTGGGGAGTGAAGAGGGGAGAGAATTTGGAACTTAAAGTTTTAAAAGAAGATGCTCCAAAACTTGTTTTTGCATGCAACTGGGAAATAAGATATACAGGCAATGGAGCATAGAAATCTATCTTTCCCTACAAGAAAGTAAGGGGAAAAGGAATTGGGATGGAGGGGGCGTGGGGTGACAGAAGGCAGGCCTGACTAGGGAATAGGACAATCAGAATATATGCCATCTTGGAGTGGGGGTAGGGTAGAAATGGGGAGAAAATTTGTAAGTGAAAATCTTGTGGAAATAAATGCTGAAAACTAAAAAAATATTAAATAATAAAGTATGGATTAAAAAAAAGAAGTGAAAGAATAAACAAATTATGCATTTGGTATATTGTACTGACAGGAATGGGGATATATCTCCATATTAAGTATGTTGACAAAGAAAGCACCAAAAACAGAAAAGGAAGTGATAAAAGTACGATTTAATATGTATTCAGAGTTTATCAGTTCTCTCTCTGGAGGTGGATAATATTTTTAACAATGGGTACTTTGGAATTGTCTTGAACATTTCCTTGAACAGAGTAGCTAAGTCTTTCACAGTTGTTCATCTTTACAATATTGTTATTTCTGTATACAATGTTCTCCTGATCCTACTCATTTTGCTTTGCATCAGTTCATGTCTTCCCAAGTGTTTCTGGAATTACCCCGCTCATGATTTCTCCAGCAAAATAGAATTTCGTGCATTCTGGGAGGATGGCACAGTAGGTCAGAATTTTCCAGGCAGGCCAGATTTCCTTCACAAATAGAAAGAAAATCACCACAAGATGAACATACAGTGGTAAAAATAAAGGTGTAAAGCAATTATCCTCCTAAGTCATCTTCAGAGGACCTCACTGAAGATTCCAGGGGGTGAGAGTTCACCTAAGACAGGTGTAAACACCACCTCAGGCACTTATACCTCACAGCCTCAGGAACTTCCTTTTTTCAGTATTAATTAATTTTGTTTAAGTTTTCAACATTCACCTCTGTAAGATTTTGATTTCCAAATTTTCTCCCCATTTATACCCTCCACCCATCCCAAGACAGCATGCATTCTGATGATCCCTTCCCCAAATCTGCCCTCAATTCTATAAAACCCCTGCCCTTCTCTTATCCCCTTCCGTTCTATTTTCTTGTAAACAAGACTTCTATATCCCATTTTCTGTATGTCTTATTTCCCAGTTTCATGTAAAAACAATTTTTAGCATTCATTTTTAAAACTTTGAGTTCTACATTGCCTCCTTCTCATTCCACACGCATCTGCATTGAGAAAGCAAGCAATCTGATACAGGTTTTACATGTGCAGTCAAGCAAAACTCTTCCATAAAAGTCATACTGTGAAGGACTAACTGTATTTCCCTTCATCCTATCCTGTCCCCATTTATTCTGTTCTGTCCTTTGACCCAGTCTCTCCTCAAAAGTGTTTGCTTCTGATTACCCCCTAAGCTCATTAGGCCTGCATTCTATCATTCCCCCTTCTTATCTCCTGCCTCCTACTTTCTTATAGGGTAAGATAGATTTTTCAAACACCAATTAAGTGTGTATTTTATTAACTCCTTAAGCCAAATCCAATAAGGGTAAAGTTCACTCATTCCCTCTCGCCTACCCCCTCTTCCCTTCCATCATAAAAGCTTTTTTGCCTCTTTTATAAGATAATTTACCCCATTCTACCCTTCCCTTTCACCTTCTTCCAATACATTCCTCTCTCACCCATAACTTTATATTTTAGATATCATACCTTCATATTCCACTCTCCCTGTGCCCTCTGTCAGTACATACATACATACACATACACATACACGTGTGTGTGTATGTGTATAGATACATAGGAATGTGTGTATATATATATATATATATATATATATTCCCTCCAACTACCCCAATAATGAGTTGAAAATACTGTCTTCCCATATAGGAATATAAACAGTTCAACTTTAATAAGTCTCTTATGGTTTCTCCTTCTTGTTTACCTTTTAATGTTTCTTTTAAGTCTTCTATACAAAAGTCAAATTCTGTATTCAACTCTGGTCTTCTCATCAAGAATGTTTGACAGTCTTCTGTTTCACTGATTGTCTATTTTTCACCTCAAGTATTATACTCAGATTGGTTGGTTAGGTGGTTCTTGGCTTTAATCCTAGCTCCTTTGACCACCAGAATATCATGTCCAAGCCCTTTGATCTCTTAATGTAGAAGCTCCTAGATCTTGTGTTATACTGATTGTTTACACAACACTCAAACTGTTTCTTTCTTGCTACTTGCAATATTTTCTCCTTTGACTTGGGAATTCTGGGATTTGGCTTCAATATTCCTAAGAGGTTTCCTTTTGGGATCTCTTTCAGGAGGCAATTGATGGATTCTTTCAATTTCTATTTTACCATCTTCTTCTAGAATATCAGCCCAGTTTTGCTTGATAATTTCTTGAAAGATCATGCCTTTTTATCATGGCTTTCAGGTGGTCCAATAGTTGTTTAAATTGTCTCTCCTGGATCTATTTTACATGTCAGTGGCTCTTCCAAGGGAATATTTTACATTGTCTTCTATTTTTTCATGATTTTGGTTCTCTCATATAATTTTTTGATTTGTTATGAAGTCATTAGCTTCCTTTTCTTCCATTCTAATTTTTAAGGGATCATTTTCTTCAGTGAGGTTTTGGACCTCCTTTTCCATTTTGGCTAATCCTGCTTTTTAAGGCCTTCTTCTCCTCATTGGATTTTTGGTCCTCTTTTGCCATTTCGTTTAGTCTATTTTCCAAGGTCTTATTTTCTTTAGCATTTTAGGAGACTCCTTCAGCAATCTGTTGATTTCTTTTTCATTATTTTCTTTCATCACTCTCATTTCTCTTCCTAATTTTTCCCCTACTTCTCTTACTTGATTTTCAAAATCCTTTTGATCTCCTTCATGGCCCTGAGGCAGGTGCCAGACCAAGCTCCTCTCTCACACAGGTCTGAGGGATTTTTCTTACTGATATTTTAAGTTGTCTTTGGTCTTTTGGGGTTGAGGAGTCTGGAAACCACCACAACTGACAGTGATTCAGTCCCATGAGGCCTACTCCAGCAGTCTATGTGCTGGTGGTACCGGCACTGGACTGCACTCTTCTCTCAGACTGGTGCAACAGACTTTTCCTGTTCATCTTCCACATTGACATGGCATAAAAATTTGTTTCACTCTGTCATTTTGTGAGTTCTGTTGCTCTGGAATTTATTTAGAGTCATTTTTATGGGTATTTGGAGGGGTCTGAAGGAGAGATCAAGCAAGTCCCTGCTTTTACTGAGCCATCTTGGTTCTGTCCCTCTAGAAATTTTCACCTCACGAACTTTCACCTCACAAAATTTCATGTAAAAACAGACATCAGAATGAGGAAAGATTCAAGGACTTTTTGTTGTTTCCAGACATCAGGTCTAACAGTGCTGACCAGATACCATTGTTGTCAGTGCTTGTTGGTGAGAAGGAACAAGCAAAAGCCTAGTGAATGCTATAATGTAGGGAGCAAGAACATTTTTGGGACAGCATGTCTGGAGCTTAGAAGAGAAAGAAAGGAGTCCTTGAGGTTGAGTCCCTGGACAGAATTCAGAAAACAGCAATGAGAAGACAATAATCAGTTGCCTAGGGCAACACTTCCCATAACTTGGGATTAAACATGGCAATATTAAGCTGCCAAAAATAAAATAAGGCAAACTAACAAGAAAAATGAGGAGGCAAAGGAAAAAAAAAACCCAAACATTGATAGCTACTTTGTTCAAAAAGAAGATCTTGGCAGAGGCAAGATGGCAGAGTAAGAACAGGGACATAGCTGAGCTCTGTCACAAATTATTTCAAGTAGCTCTAAAAAAGTGAATCTGAACAAATTTGAGAGTGGTAGAGTCCACTAGGAGGCAGAGTGTGTCAGATTTCCAACTCAAGAGAGTTTGATGGGAAGGATGGCAGTTTTATGGGAAGGATCTTTTGCAATGGGCTAGGAGAATGCAGAGTGTGTGGGACTACACCCAAACATACCAGAGAGGAACCAGGCCTGGCAGTTTGAATGACCAACACTAGTGGCAATTACCAAATCTCTCAGCTCAAGACTGTCAGACGTATGTGAGAGAAGTGCAGCACATGCACAGTAGCAGCAGCTACTCCAGGTGC